>NW_024962256.1:709857-835638 GCF_019238085.1 Lagopus leucura
CTTCCTGCCTTCCTGCCTTCCTGCCTTCCTGCCTTCCTGCCTTCCTGCCTTCCTGCCTTTTTTTTCTTATTTCTTTTTTTCCAGGCATCATTTCCATACAGTAGACAAAACCAGCCTATTAAATTTGATTTACTGTTTTTAGCTTTTGCTGGTAAGCATTTCAGCTCTCACGCAGTTTTAGTGACAGCTTTGAAGAGCTGAAATGAACCAGCCTGGACACACTGGTCTGGTTTTGGTGGTGTAATTAATTTTTGAAGTTAAACTGATCGCCCCCATAAGGATTTACAGTGTATGACTCACGTCTGGAGGAGATTTCACAGCAACGAGTTTATATATTTAGCATTTGGGGAGCCAAATGGTTGGGGATACTCTTTCATTTGCTTGTGTCTCAGAGTGAATCACCAGTATGTGAAACATCCTTCATCTCCTTTGTATTGTTTTTGTGTGTGTCTGTGTGTGTGTTTCCCATGTGAATTTAATCCTTTCCAGTTATATGGAAGTTCTCTTTTGAGCGATGAAATAACATGTTCCATCAGCAGTCATAGTGGTGAAGATGAGTTGCTACCTTATCTGTGTCTTTTCTGTCTGTGCTCCTTAATAACTCCAGCGCCACCACAAAAGCTGCCCAATACTGCAGCTCCCTGGATGTGTCCTTATGCAGGCTGAAAGCCTGTATTTGCTGTGCGTAGATCTGTGCTTGTATCCGTGCTGGTAAATGCAGTTGTGTGTGGGCTAAGCTGTCCCACCTCCTGCACTGTGAGTGTTGAGATGGAGCTCCTACATAGCTGCCCATAGCAAGATATTTAGAAATTAATTGCCGCTGACATTTCTATCCTCTTTTCAGACTGGCTGAAATTTGGTCAGTGGGATCAAAATGGAAGGGGCAGGGGGGGAGAGCCGACCAGGGACTACTGATGGAACAGCTATGAATCCTTGGTTGCTTGGGATTCCCTGCAGCAGCAGTTGGCAAAGGATCAAAATGGGAGTAAGGGGGCTCAGGAGGGTACTGTAGAGTAAGTAGTGTGAAAAATGAGTGAAGAGAGTTACTAATTGATGCCTCCTGGAA
This sequence comes from Lagopus leucura, assembly GCF_019238085.1. Lineage (NCBI taxonomy): Eukaryota > Metazoa > Chordata > Aves > Galliformes > Phasianidae > Lagopus > Lagopus leucura. The sequence continues at coordinate 710,924 of NW_024962256.1, forward strand.
AGTAGTCCACTTGTACTAATGCCTCTTCATAAACTCTCCTCTTGCGTGTGGTTTTATTTTTCGTTGCAAGCAGCCTTTGGCTTGGCTCTAGTGCTGTGTACATCCCTCCATTCCTGTCTAGTTTTCTGTTTATTGCCTTAAAGGAGAATTAGCACAAAGGGAAGTTGTGCTAGAGTGGACCAGGGTGCTTTACACCTTGTATCTAGGAAAACTGCATGCTCACAGAGAGTTGTATGCCGTGAAATATTTGTCTTTTGTGATCCATGTCAGCCACCTGCTTGTGGCTTGTGCTATTCAGCACATAAACCCATGCTTTGCATGGGCAAGTCAAGCATGAGCACTGACCTGTGTACCGAGCTATCAGCCACATCTGGTAGAGGCTGGGTAGAACAAGCAGGCCTCCTCTTAGTGACAGCCTCTCCCTGTCTACACTTCCCTCAGTAACAGGGAAGGTGATTATCGCAACTGGGATAATAAACTGCTCCTGATGCAATGAGGTTTTCATAACAAGTGATGTATAGATCTCCCTTATCTCCTAATGTATTTGTTTGCCTGCAGTGAATGTACAGGATACAGGATCATATACCAGCTCCTTTGAATTACTGCTCATGTCAGGAGATAAAATCTGCCTATTCTTTGAACTAACACTGGCAAGAGTTAGTTATTCTGGCTACCGAGAGAATGACACAGCAGACTAAACTCTTTCTTTTCCTTCTTTGTCAAATGCCTTTTCATGCAGCTGCGTGTCCCATAGAAATTCAGAACAGTGCTGGCTGAGGAAAGTGGAAATATTTATCTCCTGTGTGCATCTGCCACCCTATTTAGACATGTCCCTCCTGGCGGAGCGCAGAGCTTGGAGGAGCTGGGTTAGGCAGTGGTTTCCCTTTTGCTCACAGAACCACTTTTTCTGTGGTCTCTCAGTTACCCTGAGCCCAATGTCTTATGTGAGATGGAACGGAAAAGGCACAGTTTATGAACAAACAGGAGCCTTTCTGGTCAGAGTAATTAATACTTGTGCTCTTTTAGCTCCAGTTCTCCTTTTCATGCATCTTGTCTGCTTAATCCAGGCTCCTTTTTTGACTTCTCGTTGATCCAAGTATCTGTCTGGGTGCTTCGTTGGGATAGACTGTGAGATGGAGCCCCTTAGAGGCTCGTTCACTTCATGCCTGCGGGACTTTTCAGGATGAAGTGCTGAATAACTGCTGAACTTCACTCTTTGGGTCAGAAAAGACACCAGCTGGCTCGTACATTTGCCACGTGCTTTTTGCCTTCAGACAGCTCCTACTGTCTGGAGCTTTCATTTTTCGTTCTGAACTGCACTGTGGCTAATGGATGTGCTGGTGCCCTGCTGCCCTTCTGGATACAGCAAACAACAGCGTTCCAGTGAAGCCATAAAGCACACTCCATTTCTGATCCACAGGAAAGTCTAAACTCTTGTTCTCTGTGATTTGGATCTAACTTTTATTTTCCCAAACTGTGGTTAAGTCTGACACACATCTGTAAACGTAAGTCTTACGGTTTTGCATGCAGAATCTACCAGGCTACCTATTTCTGGACATTCCCATAGCATAATGCAGAATTCCTTGTGTTTTCATAGGCTTGCAAAGAACAAATTGTAGTATTGTTCTGCTCAGAAATGTAGTATTGTTCTGTTCAGAATTAAAATCACCCAGGCAATACTGAAAGTAAAAACAACCATGGATCATCAACTGATGTCAGTCACCTGAGAGGTAGAGATGCACTGTGGTACAGAGGCCAGGCTCTGAGAGCATGGCTGGCCATGAACATTGAGCCCAAGGGGAAGGAAGCTCTGGTTTCTGGTAAATGCTGTATTGTTCCCATTGCCGTGGGAACATAACAACTGGCTATGTAAATACACGTGTTTTATGGCATTCAAAAGTGATGGATATGATTACATCCTTCCCTAGCATTATTGTTGATCTTTAACTACCATGCGCCCAGGCAACTGCAGGTGCTTTGTTCCTTTGTTTCAGTATGATGTATTTAAAAGTCCCTCTTGGGCAAGACCTGGGTGGCCCCGTGGGACAGAATAGCTCTCCTGCAGCCTTAGCAGGAGGCAAGAAAATGTGATAATGTGCATAAATTTATATGGCTGCTCTTTGGAACGGAGCATGCTGCGGAGAGAGCTGTCATTTTAGCATTGAGACAATCACACTGAAACTGTGTTTGGTGTTTGCAACTCACTCTATAGTTAACGGAGTATTTGCATTACTGAAAGCTAGTTACTGAAATAAAAAGTGGAATGATTTAGTCATTGCAAGGCTGGTCTTGCTAAGAGTCACCCCTTCATGGATGTACCACTGAAGAAATACTGAGGTGTCAAGTGAGAGGTGTTTGTCTGTCATCTACCTGGTGATGTCAGACGTCAGTGCCTAAGAGGAAGAAACTTTGTCTTTCTGGGAAAGGGTGGGGGAAGAACCCCAAGACACTTTGCCAATAGATTGCAAGGCCAAAAGAAGGCACGTTAGGTACAGTTCCACAGTTCCAGGTTCCTCATTGCATCTTCAGAATTGTTTTTTTCTCCTGTAATAAACAGAATAGCTTTGGAATTCCACCAAATATATCTACCATTTTTTTTTTCTTTTTTTTTTTCCCCCTGTAATGGAAGGTTGAATAGAGTATAAAATAATTTGGGAAAATTCTATGCAGTTTGCATCTATGAGCAAAAAATATCAGATTTTCCATTAAAAAACAGTAAGGACAGAAACTGAGATCTCAGTCCTACTGGAGTCTTGCACACGATTGTTTACCAAGAGTGGTCTACGAAGCCAGAGATTTGTGGTAGATTAGATTAAGTGCAGCTGAGATGCTTCACAGGGTTGCTCTAATAACTTCTGTAATATGACAGCTAACTCCCACTGCAGGAGCACAGGTGTTATGGGACAGACCCCCATCGTCAGATGTTTACACGAGCTGAGTACCCACAATTAAGCCAGATTTTTCAAAGAGCCTTGATCTTACCAAGGCAACAAATCCATGGCCCTGACACATGCACAGTGTTATATGTGAGAATGTATATTGAAGATGTTTTGAGATAGGGAAATTAGTTTAGCAGACAGGCTTAAAATCTGGTTCCTAACAAACAGAAATCAAACTGGGAGTTTTGTAAGACAGCTAACTGAATGGGACTGTCAGGTGCCCAGTGCTCACTGGGCTAAAACATATGAGAAGTGCACATCTCTCTCGAGCACCTTTCAGAGTGCCAGCTGAAGACTGCAGCCAGATTTCAGCATCTCATCAAGTCATTTCCACTGTGTGCTGGGAGCACTGGAACCAGTGTATGGATGAAACAACATTGAAAATCAATACAGTTCTGAAATAGTCATTAAGAGTCTAGACAGGTTGCCATTTACCTTTCATTGGCTGATAGATGCTTTTGTAACTGGTTCACTGACTGACAGATACAGGATGGAGTTGACTGTGTTGTCATTATTTGAGTCACACGAATAGAAATCCCTGTCTTTCTACTGCTTCTCTAAGAGATGGATGCCAGATGAAGGAATGAGTTATGAACACCTTAAAAAGGTGAAGATTTGATTGCATCAGAGTAAATGCTCCTAAGCACGTTCAGAAGGGGAATACAGACAGTGCATTGCTCCTAGCCACCTGGTGTCATGGTGGTGTTTGTTGCATGATGTTTTCTCTGGGCCCACACAGTAAGAAGGTCAACGTAATTGCCTTGCTATGAGGAAGAAATATAGAAATAATGTTTTTATAAATGAGTTAAGGAGGGTGTGTTAACTGACAATTTTTCATGTATTTTTAGAGAATATTGCCATTGTATCTGGCCTGTTTAACAACTTAAAAGCTTTCCTCAGACAGCTGCCTTCAAGAGATGAGCAAAAAAATGTCTCTGTTGAAAGTGGTGACAGCCCCAGGGGATATCCCCTGAGAGTGGAATGCAGTGTTCTGGGAAACCACCCTGTTCACCACAATAGACACAGGGAGCCAAAAGCATCTCTGAGGACTATAGCTGCTGTGTTTTGGTCGCAGTTAAGACCTTCTATAAAAGGGCAATAGTGGATATAGAGAACTGCTCTCACAAAAATCATAAATGCTGGATGGGATCCCAAGAGATTACCTACTTCACTTTCCTGTTCTTAAAGAGCTCTAGTGATGAAGATGCCATAATCTTTCTAGGAAGTCTGATTGCTTTATAGTGCTTTGCTATCTATATAATGCGTGACTTGAATGCCTTAGGATTCTAAACCCATGATTTCTTGTCTTTCGTGAGCTCTTTCGTGAGCTTTCACAGAGAACAGATTGTTTCTGCCCTCATTCTAGCAGCCTATGAAAACTGTTATTGTCTTAAAATCATACAACATTTTATGTTGGAAGGGACCCCTGAGAGTTATCTAATCCAATGTCCTGCTCATAGCATGGCTAACTTCCAAGTGAGCACAAGACTCACCAGTTGAGTTTGGAGTATTTCCAGGAACAGAGGTACCACTGTGCCTCCAGGCCCCTGCTCCAGTGCTTAACCATCCTCGGTTGAGCCTGGATTGATATGACCTTTTCATAACAAGATGGCATTGTTGATTTATTGTTATCTGGTGACCTCCAGCAGTCACCAGGCCTCTTTCTGCAAGACAACTGTATTTCTAATTGAACAGTCCAGTTCCCTGCCCTGTATTTTGGTAGTTGATTATCTCTGCTTAAGTGCTATGTCTTGCATTTGAGCCAATTGAATGCCATCCTTTTTTTCCGCTGACCCTCGTTCTGGCTGGCAAGACCTTTTTGAATTACAAACTGCTAACGTACTGGCAGCCTTTCCCTGCACAATGCTGTGTATCCTATGGTCATACTCTCGTCCACTAAAAGTACAGTCTCTCTTTCCTTTTGTGGGTGGACACAAATTAACTTAATACATCTCTCATGGAGCAATGACATAAGATTGCAGAGAAAGAGTCAGGCTGCGTTGGATTTTCCTAATGCTCGTGCAGCGCAGATAAAACAGCAAATGGAATTGATTCAAGTCCTGCTTAAAGGTAATTCTAGTGTGTTCAGCATGTTTGGGATCAAGCACGAGGCAAGTTAGGAGCAGAGAAAAGTTATCTGGGAGCTTTACAGAATGTTTTAAGATCAGTAATTAAACTGATTTATTTACCATTTATTTTCTTCTAATCATGGTTTGAAAGCTTTTGGTGGGAGCTCTGTGCACACAATGAGCCTATTTGGCCTTGTGCACAAGAATCTGGTTTTAGTTAAGCCAAGCTGGCCATGCTCATTCCACCCGGCACATGATGTCATTCCGTGCTGCTTGTCACGGTGTCTGCACACCATCCAGCAATATATTAACAGTGTGAGTAACGTGTCTTCTGCTGATTATTCTGTCACCAAGGGAAAAGCATGTCTTGTCTGGTAGGGAAACTCGGATTGTTTTAAACAAAGCTCTGTACTTACGCTGGAGAAAAGTCAAGAACTGCGCCTTGTATTAGGAGAAAGAGCTGGTAAGGTGTGTGCTGGCCTTGGGACTTGGGCAGGGCCATTTTGGGACTCAGACCAGCCACTCAGCCTCAGTTCCTGCGCTGATGAGCTCTCCTCACCCTGCAGAAGGGCCATTTGTACTGCTGCCAGCATGCTCCATTGGTTCATATCTGCGGCACTTGGGGCACCTCCAAATTCTTCTATCAGGCCGGGAAAAAGTGCTCTTAAGAGGCTTTATTTTGCACTTAGTGAAATGACCACATTGGTGTTAGAGATGCAATGCACTGTGTGCCAGCTGAATGGAAGAAATGTCTCCGGGCTGCAGGGAGAAGAGGGAGAGCTTGAAAAAATTGTTCAGCTGTTCAGTGCTGGCATTTGTTCTGTGTGCAGTGAAGGAGCTGAAATCCGTGCTCCTGCTGGGCCTGTTTACAGCGTGTTACCCACAGGGCAAGTTTTCTGCTACGGTCATCTGTCAGATTGGCAGGGAAGAGTCATTGCTAGTGGCTCTCATTAGAGGCTGCATCATTCTCTTTGCATATTTACTGAGATGAGCTTCAGCCTCAGCTTCCATCTGTGTATTAACAGAAGTGATTCTCTACAGCATCTCAAGTGGGAGAGCCCCAGAGCCTTTTAGAGGTTAATTGATTGTGCCTGTAAGCAGGCGCTCCTCATTTGAAGAAGGGTGAAACTGAGGGTCTGAAGGCTGAAGTGCATTGCTTATTTTCCCATATGCAGACTTCAGAACAGATTTCAACCCAAACTTGCTCCCCCTGCTTTCTGTACACTTGAACTTCTCAATCTTAATCTGCTACAAAGGACAGGGGAATGTGTCATGTGCTGCTGCTGCACTCATGCTTTTTTGCACAATCCAGAGTTGACACGTAGGGTCCCCACTTCCTGAGATTGGTCCTCATTGGCTTGATAGTTCCCAGCAACAAGGAACAGAAGGACCTTTGCATGGGGTCCACAGGGTGTCCTTGGCCTTCTGCTGCTGCTTTTTCTCTGGAGAGTAGCCTCCAGCTCATCAAGGACATTGCAGATCCCAACCCTCTGTGTCTCTTGGCTCCTTATATGGTAACATGGAGAAGTCTTTGCATTTTAGCTCTGATTCCCAGCCCACAACACGAAACTTCAAAACTGCAGGGAAACTAGTTCTTACCACTAAGAAACCCTACCTTGGTTCATGTGTGTGCCACCGCCTCACCACTGCCATACTGAAGCCCAGGCTGTATCATTGCAATGAACCAAACCTTTGCAGCAACCAGAATTTTAAGCATTCCCATTTTTCTGTCTGCCCTAAATCAGTTTCTACCCAGATTTCTGTCCTCACCTGGTATCCCCCCCTCTTACCCTAAGTCACCCTACAAAAAAGGCAGGGCAGTGAATGGAGCTAAGTTTTTCTGATTATCAAATGCTTGAATCTGTCTTTAGGAAGTCCTTGAGTGACTTAGCATGAATTCATGAGAGCCTGGGATATATTTTACTCTGGGTTAGCGCAGAGTGCTTTGACAAGGTGATATATTCTTGTGTTGGAGTCCAGCCTACCCTTCTGCAGGCTTTGTCCTTTACTGGCCACAAGCCCATCGCTGGGTGTAGTGCTGTGCACACGTAGGAGCTTGAGACCATGGGGAAAGGAACTAAAGATTTGAGACAAAGGGCAGAAGCAAAGGGTTATGATGGTTAAAGGAACACCGGGTAGTTTCAGGGACTGTGGAAGCTTCTTGTCTTCTGCCAGTTGCTAGCATATGAAAAGGTGTGAAAGGTCTTGTTTTCGTTGGTTTTCTTTTTTTCCCTAGATTTCAATCTGATGAGTCACGAGAGCTGGTCAGCACTGAGAGTTGCACCCCTACCGCTTATCCCCAGGGCCTGGTCAGACTCAAGTGTTTAAAAGTCACTGTGGCTTTGTTTTCTCATGGCACAGGTTCCACCATACTGGCTGAGCGGCTGGGGCCGTCCACACCGAGCTCACCCACATCAACGCCCAATTCCCCCACCGTCCTCTGCAGTGGTGTTTCTGACCCCATACTGTCTACGTGTGGCTCTGGCCCACTCTGCAGCTCCATCAGTGGTAAGTGTGGTGAGATACCTCTGTTCTCTCCTCTGTCTCTCTTCACAGTCTTGTGGTTGTCTCTCGGAATGGATTTAAAAACACAGTAAGCAACAGAGGCTCTTGTCAGCTCCCTTGGGGAGGGAGGGTGAGCCTATGCAGAGTCTATTTTCAGTCTGACTTACGTGGAAGCTGCTGAGATGCCTAGACAGCAATATTTCTCTTACCCTTTTCATCATGAAAGGTCCCAGAGGACACAGCAAAGTTTCTGTTCTGTGCATTGGTCCTGTGACGCACAGTGGAGAACTCTGTGGCAGTGGTGTTGCACACTGACTTAGGCTGGAGCTACAAATATGCTTAATACCCCTCCTTCCTTCTCCACACACCTAGATCCGAAAAAGGCAGTAACAATATTCCTAATATTCCAGTGAGATTTAGATAAATGAAGTACAAATTATAGGATGTTCTGTTAAATTTCTAGAATGCCAGGGATCTACACGATCCCAAAGCTATGTAATTTACCAAGTCTTGTCACTGTTGTCTTAAACAAGGTATTTTTTCTCTGATGGTACCATTTGAATCTTTTGGGGCAAATAGAAATTCTCTCATTATCTTGCCACTTCATCTGGCTTGGCAGGGAGTCTTCACCACATTTATGTTGCAAGCACAATTACTGCAACCCTTATGGCTCTTGCAGCAATGTGCCTGCTATGAGCTAAATGCTGCCCATGCCAGCACCACCCCACCCCTGTCCTGGAGGACCCACATGGAGGGATTTGTCTCCAGACACTGTAGACCCATATCCCTAGATCAGCCTTAGAGATGAAGCACTACTTGTCTTGGGAGCTGCTGCCACCTGTCCTCCTCTTTTTCAAAGCAGATGGTTTGCTCCACCCCTTCTCATTTTTTCCTCCTTCGTTAATGTTTAGACAGAGGTTTGAAAACGTGAAAATGCTCTTTGTCCCAAATGCTCAGGAACAGCTGTTTCTTGGTTTGTTCTTTGTGGGTGGCAGATCTCAACAGATGCTACCTCATTGCTGCACTGAGTCTTGGCATGTGAACCAGGGCTCAGTGACCAGCAGATTGCAGGAAGGAGCCCCTGATCCTGGAGGACAGCTGAACCATGATATGCTGCTAGGGCACAGTCCCACCCTCTGCTGCTGGCTCTGGGGCAATTACTGTGGGATGTCAGGAAGCCTTTTAAGCAGCGTAAGCGACCGTGTTCTTTGTCTTTCAGGCACAGCTCCCAACTCTCCCGTCAGCTTGCCTGAGTCGCCCATCTCCCCATCCGTCTCAGGGCCCTGGGGAGATGAATGTACCATCTGCTATGAGAACATGGTAGACACAGTCATTTACTCCTGTGGACACATGTGTCTCTGCTATTCATGTGGTCTGAAGCTCAAGAAGATGGCCAACGCTTGCTGTCCCATTTGCAGACGGGCCATCAAAGATATCATCAAAACATACCGCAGCACTTAGAGCAACAGCAACTGCTGTGATGGGACTAGGGAGGTGGAGAGGTGGCTGTGAAGTATCAGAGATCTTGGTCTCTATTCATCACCTGGGGATTTGAAAACCATCACCCACCACCACTCCTGATCCTCCACTTCCATGGACAAGAGATGAGACCAGCTTAGATGCTACTCTTCTACTCTCCTGGGGCTGAACTCCAGTGCATCAGGGAAATCACCATGGACTGCTTCCCCCCTGTGGATTTTAAACTTTCTCCCAAAAACAAACAAACAGAAAAACAGCTGGAGCAAGCATCCCTTTTCTACATCATGCACAGAGGAGGGGAATCTCCAATGTTTAGCACGGACAGCAAGAGATAAAAGGTTCAGTGCTGCACATCTCCTTCTGGAGCCATCCTGCTGCAAAGAATACCTTGGTGGAAGGGGAGAAACAAGCAGTGTGTTTCGATTTACAACTGGCCCCTTAAAAAGTGTGGCATGAGGCAAGCATGCACCCAGCAGAGGAGCACATCTGCAGTAGAAATGCAGGAGTAATGAGGACTTTTAAAGAAAATCCTCTCTGTGTCCATCGCGGCAGCACCTCCAGGGGAGCAGCACCATGGCTGTTGTGCTGCCTTCTTGCAGTTCCTCATTCATGATGGGTTTGGCAGCAAACACTGGACTCTCTCCCTCCCAGCAGCGTCCAGCCACCTCCTGGCACCATCCTGTTGCATGACAAGCATCTCTCACACCCCCTCACCACCAATTTGCTGTGGCTTGTCCTGAATGGTCTTCACGCAACACAGAGAATCCAGCAGCATCTCTGCCTCCATGGCCTGCAGGAGGGGAAGATGCACCTCCCTCGCCTTTCCTCCCCTTGTCATCCAGACAGCAATTCTGAAGGAAAATAGAAAAATGAAGGAAAAAAAACAACCCAAAAATACAAAAAAACAAAACAAAAACCTAACCCCACTGGGGAAGAATGTATAAACCCACATGTCTGCGGGTCTCATTTACTGGTAACTTTATCACTGTGCTTTAAGACAAAAACAGCCAGGTGGTACTTTTAGCCCTTTACAGCCAGCCCGCCGGCAGGACATGGCTGTCCTTATGTGTTAGAGGGGGGAAGAAGAAAATAATTATAGCTTGAGGGGTTTGGTTTATTTAAATAACCCCCTTGCCCTCACTGGGAACCCCACTGTCCCTATAGTGGGTGCCATGATGACCGTGGTACTGTCACAGCTGCTGGCCTGGCAAAGAGCTGCAGGGTCTTGGGCCATGCTCAGCTACAGCAGGTGCTCCCCAGCTGTCCTGGCCCCATCCTGGTGCCTCTGGGAGGAAGCAGCAGCACTGGGCCCTGAGGGGTGGTCGGGGCTGGGGTGGGGTCGCAGCCTTCACCCTGCCTCGTTGCCACCAGGCCAGGGAATGCCATGGGGCTGCACTCGTCCTGCTGAGCCTTTTGCTATCGTGGCCACCACAAGTGTGGTGGGTGAAGGTTCCGGAAAACATGGCCTCACCCTGACCCTTCAAGGAAATCAAAGGAGATGCTAACAGCTGGAGAGTGCTCTGTAAAGCCTTTCTCTAAAGGCACCGCCATTTCTGCAGCCTCCTGCAGGGGCCTGCAGCCACCCCCAGCGTGCCTGGTGGGCACTCCGTAACTTGAACACTGATCTTCTGGTTACAGGGATTTACACCATTTCTTTGCACACCTCTCACATCCACCCCTAACCCAGGGGCCCTGCTTGGACAGGGGTGGGAGGAAGCGGTTACGGCCTCCATGCCAGGAGCATGGCCAGCGCATGGGCACAGAGCCAGCCTCCAAGACCAGCAAAGGTGGGGAATCTGTGTCAGTGCTTAAACACAACCCAAAATTTCAGAAAGGAAGAACCCAAGAGGTAGGAATGTGTCCGTGAATCAGTGGATGTGGGGAAATGTGCAATAAGCAGCCTCCCAGGCCTTCACCAAGCCACTGGGACCGGTTCCCTCCCGCACAGGGCAAGCCAATGGGTACGTTTTATTTTTCAAGAAACTATCTATGGGTACCAGTGCAGTGGTGTGAATTCCCTTTTCACCTTTTGAATTCAGAGTGTTTTAATATATTAACTGTGTTGTTTGTTTTACTGTGGACCAAAGTCTAGAAGTTAGCAGAAACCGAAAGCTCCCCCAGCATCTGAGCTCAAAATTTGGGGTTCAGTCCTGCTCCCAGCATCAGCTGGCTCCAGTTGTGAGCAGGGAGGAGAGCAAGGCTCTCTGCAGGGAGAAAAAAACAGCAAAAGCAGTAACAACAACAGTCCTAACCTTTTGTTTTGTTTGAATTGTGTAGGCTCCCACGTACCTCTGTGTTCTTGTGTCATTTGCATTTCATTGCTTTACTTTAAGATGTTTTGTGTTCTGTTTGAAGAGAAGAATAACTCATTGTGAAAAATTGGGTAACTGTGATTGTGAATAAAGCTGATTTAGGTATCCTGCAGTACCGCGACCAGCTGAGTATTTGCCATCTCCACAAGTGTGGCAAAACACGATGGGCAGGGCAGAAGCAAGCGGTTGAGGTAAGCAATGGTGGCATGAAAGCTGCTTTTTTGGAGTGAGCCAGGGGGAGAGCAGTCAGGCTTTCCTTCGGTGCTGAAGGATGAGAGTGTATAGAGCTGGATGATGAGGATGATGATGAACAGGCCCTTGATGGGCTTCGTATCTAAGTGATAAAAGAAGACACAAAATTAAAAGTATGGACTAAGGGCATTCCTCCCGAGCATCTTCCCTGGTGCACCAAACCAAGTCTGAGTGTGCCTGTGCTGTAACTCCAAGCATTGTGCCCAGCTCCTGTTTTCCCAGGAACAGGAGGACCTCTAGTGGGTCTCAGAAGCCCTTTTCATTCATGGTGACATGGGACATCCGCTTAAGGTGGGAGCTGTGCAACAGACTGCCACTACATACTGGGGATACTGGCTTTGCCAGACAGCCCCTGCCAGATGTACCGAGTCATGCACTGCTACATCTTAGGACACATGAGCAAAACCCAAGCCCTCCCCTTTCTCGGTGTCAGCGAGAGGAACCAAGGCAGGTAGGTATTCTGTCAGTCTTGGCCCATGGTCTGCGCTGAGGAGGGATGAGGAAGAGGGGAGGGATGCTCCAATTTGGTCCAGGAGGGCAGAGCCGGTCCTCCATCGCCACCTGGTGCTCTGCCCCGGCATGGCACACACTTGTTACTTTTCGAACGCACATGCGTGGGTGCAGGGTATCTTGGTGGAGTGTGGAGAAAAATGAGGAGCAAACAGAGCAATTAACAGTGGGTTATAACACACATGGGTGTACATTAGTAATATGTTGATTGTATGCTAGAGAAAAACCCTTTCAACCTTAAGGTTCACTCTACATGCACAGAAAGAAAAGACACAGTTCCGTGGCACACTCCTTGCTCAGGTGTGTGCCTAGAAGTGCCCGGGACTGCATGCAGCCTCATACTTAATTTCTTATAGCCTTCAGAGAGCTGGGATGCTGAGCAGGAGCCCTTGGCAACCACATACCTATGTGCTGACATGGGTGTGGTGAGCAAACACTGTGCCTCTGCTGAGAGCTGCTCCATCTCCAGTGACATCATTTCATAGAATTGTTTGAGTTGGAAGGAATACATGAAGGCCATCTGGTCTCACTCTCCTGCAGTGAACAAGGGCACCTACAGCTCCATCAGGTGCTCAGAGCCCCGTCCCACCCTGATCTTGGGTGTCTCTGAGGACAAGGTGTCCCCTCCCTCTCTGGGCAACCTGTGCCGGTGCCCCACCACTCTCACTGTAAAAAAGCTCTTCACCTACACATCTGCTTCATGTAGCAGGAAACTTCTGCTTGTTATCTGGGGCCTCCAGCCTTCAAAGCCTGCAAGGTGTCAGCAAGCTTGACAACTGTGCAGTACTCAGACCTTACAGTGCCACGGTCAAGTTCTGCAGCATATGTGAAGGGGTTTGGAAGAACTCATCCCAACACGTTCAGCCACCCTTTTTGTGATAAACGGGCCACCCATGGAAAAAGAAATGCTTCTCTTCTTATTTTGGATCTGATGCCATATCACTCTCCAAAAAGAATATACTGAAATGTGTGTTAAGCCTTATGATCTTAACACAGACAGAGGGTCTTTGTGTTTGAGGACAGAGGTGAGCAGGCCATAAAGCTTTACAAATACAGCTACAAAATACAGCTGCAGCAGCAATTCAGAGCTAGAGGACAAATGGAGCTCCTTTATCCATTTAAGCCTGAGCTTAAATTTGCAATTTCACACACATCCAAAGTCATAAGTTTCTCTGGGAAACTTAAACTTTGTGGTTTGACAAAGAGAGTGGAATAATACAGTATTGAAAAGTTGAAAATAAAATAAACCAATCGGATCACAATTAAAAACGTCAAAAATTTATTTTCCTTAGGGCATAAGAGACAATGTAAACAAAATACAAAATTAAAAAAAATCACAAGTCAATTCTTACAGTCTGCAAACATTTGAAGATAGAGTACCCTTTCCCACTTCCCCAAAAACACTGCAAGCCTGCTCAAATGTTAACAAGCAACCATTCTGGACCCTGAAGGTCCAGGGAGTTTTGCCAAATCCCAAGCTGGGAATAAATCTCTCATGTAAGAAGGACACTGCATCTGTTTCATCAAACGCTTAAAAATAAAGTCTGAAAAAATATAAATATTACAGATGAAAATCAGATTTAGCACCACCTTTGGTCCAAGCAATCAATGAACTGGGAGATAACAGATACAGTCTGTTTAGCAAATCCCTTCTGCCTGAGTCTTTGAAGATGTCAGAGGTTCACATTGCAAGAACTTGTAATAAAGCTGAGGGAACAGCCCCCAAACTCCATCCCTCGTAACCTCCGTCAGTCCTGAGCATGCAGGAAGGTGAGCAGTACTGATTGCCCATTAGTAGATGCTGATCACCTCCAGGCTCTGATAAGTGCCTAAAGAGGGATGCTGGGATCTACTCACAGGCACAGCAATCTTGAGTTCTTGCTCTGTGTCTTCACATGCACAACTGCCTGAAACATTTTTCTCACTCTCTGTTGAGCAGACCCACGCAGAGTTCTCAGTTCTACACACAAAGACATTATTAAAATCCCACGCCAAAACATTTCGTTTTACTACGCTGCCTCAGCACATGGGAAAAACACACCAAACTTCCATTGCTTTACACTGTATTGCAGTTCTCTGAGCAAGTGCTTGGCCACAGCACATGGCTGTTGGGTAGCAATGGAAAAGAGGGCAGCTCTGAACCATTTCTGGACTGGGCACTAAAATCAATTCTGCAAGTCTGGATTATGGAGAAGGTAACACTTTGCACAACCGTGGTCCCCCCAGTGACAAATCTAGAGCAATGGCAACACTGTGCTATGATCTCACTTTTGACGAGATGTGCATCTGACAGAGATGTGCTTCTCCTGTCCCAGTCACAGGATCAGGCCCACAGTACCGTATCTATCAGCTAAAGACTCACAGGTCCTCAGAGGATCTGTGCTAAACCTCAGGGGACATTTCTACGGGATTGCTTGGCAAAAATGAGAACTACATCCTTGTGTTAGTCTGTAAAGGAGTTACTAATCTTTTCTACCTACAAATCTGACCTGCATTCAATCTACCAAGATTATGTGCAGACTCAGAGACTGGTCACAAAGAGGCCTTCTGTTTTGTGCCAGTTCAGACAGGGGCATTTTGTATGATAACTCATGCCACCAATGGCAAGAGATACTGCTGCATGAAAGATGTCATTTTCTGGCTTTCAGTTTTGACTGGAAGGCCAATATTTTCTATCATACACCAGATTTGCAGTTCTAGGAAAGCATCTCAAAGAGCCAAATACATTTGGGCCCTATCAGGAGCTCTTCACTGTACAAAATCATGTTGGTCATCAGCTCAAGTTCATTAAACAAAAACTGGGCACTCCGTGAGGCTGCAGTACTTTTTTCTGCTTATAGCTTCCTGTCTGCTGTAGGTACATTAATGGTTGATGCCATGAATGTCAAAACACCTGTCAGCTCTGAAAGAATCAATATTTGGACAGAAAGCTCAAACATCTGCACTACGACCAATATTCACTGCCTTCAACAGAGCTGGACCATGGGCCATAAGTAAATATGGTCCCAAGCTGTTACAACAAAAAGGGCTTCCTCCGACTCATTTTCTTTACCTCTTGGCTTAACTCACATCCCAGAACAAACGGAACGGACTCCCGCCTTATAAACTCTCTCCATATGAAAACAAAACAGTTCTCAGTTATTCCTTTTCCATATACACCACGACAGAAACCACAACAACTTCAGGACATTTTCCCAAGCAGAGCAGACAAAATGGTTCCCATGTTAAAAACAGCAACAAAAATAACAACCAAAAAAGCATCACCAACTTGACCACACACACACACTAAAACCAACCACACATTTCTCTGTCTCTGGTCACCAACATGCTCTCCCAAAACACCACAGAGTACATTCCCACCACCTATCCACTAGAAAATGGAGTGCTACACCAACACAAAAATGACAACAGCGTCTAATATTAAGAACATCAACAACTGAGGAAACCCACTGCAAACCTTGTTTAGATCAGACCTAGATTGATTTTGTCATCAAACATAAGTTTGGGACAGTAAAAACCGTAAGGCTTTCCATACCGTACGTGCTCTCCTAGGAGAGGGGAGCACAACCACTCGACAGATTCCAGCTTTCATTCAGCAACAGGTTTAGGCTCCATTAATTATCTACTGTTTCCAGAAATTGTTTGAGCTAATTAACAGTTTTAGAAGCAGCCACAGATATATGTGCCCAACAGAGATATCTGCATCTGAGCTTTGACCGAAGCAGCAATCAAGCTGCAGGCAAGACTTCTGATGTGAAAGTGATACCAACTCCTAACTGAGACATCTCATTGCTTTGATTCTCCCCAAACCAGGGAGCAAAGTAACTAATATCTTTGCCTGCAATTAAACGTGCAGTACAGCAACAGCACTGATGCAGCATGATGTGAGCCAGACAACAGAAATGCACTTACTCTGTGCACTGTTGACCCCATAACAGTCAGCCTATAATACAGAAAAGCCATTGTAATGCTCCATGCACTCTGCTTCCACAATACTCCATGTCTGAACCCACATGAGTAATGAGCAAACCCCTTCAGCAAGGGGGAAAAAAAAAAAAGTCTTCTACAGATTGGAAACAATTATAACATCCCCCCACTATGAAAATGTAAGACAGGCAATAGGTAACATTGGCTATTCACTGAAATCTCTCATATTTTTAAAGGTTTTTTTTTTTTTTTTTTAAATTCCCTTCTTATTTGCTCCAGTTTGTTAACGGCTATAGGCTAAGTTCCAGTGACTGCAGTATTTTCTCCTCTCCTGCTTCTATAGGACAGACAAGCCCAACCTGGATGCTCAGGGGATCCAGACTCAGAAAACAGTTTGATGCCCCCAAGGATGACAATGGGGTTTTGGCAATGCCATGCAATTCTCCTTCCCCTCTGCTTCTCCCCTCCACCAAACAGGACCGAGAAAGAAAGGTACAAAGTGCCTCTGGTACAGCAATCACGGGGCATGTGTTTCTCTTGCTTTGGGGGATCACTGACTTTAGGATACAGACTACCATCATCACAGAGTGTAAAACTCAACTTTTCTCAGTAATGAAAAATCCTAATGCAGAGCAGTGATGTATGAAAACCATCTATACAGAGAAAGCACCTGCAGTGTCAGACCAAATAATTTACGGCCTTATTAGAAACACTTTTTTCCCTTGTATTTTATCTTTTCCCACCCCTTCCCTGCCAATATAGTTGCCTTTCATTTCTTTCCAAATCATTGATACAGTTCCCATTAGTTTGATTCAGTAACAAACAGGAGTCTCAACTCAGGACAGCGGTGGTTTATGCTGACAAAAACAGGTCTGTAAAAATGCCAGTGTGAAGTTTTAAACCAAATTTATTTATTAAAGAAAACAAACAAACTAAAAAAAAAAACCTCAAACACAAAAGAAAACAAAAATTGCACTCTTCAACTAGAATCAACACTACCTCGATGCAAGAACAAACGAAGAACATTGGTGATGGGACCAGCCCAGCCATGACATTATAAAATGGGAGAAGCTACTTTGTTCTGCCTGTGCCATCGGGTCTGCACTCAGCTTTCACCCAGGGATCACTGCAGAGCCCCAGCCGTGGTGTAGGGACACCCCACACAGCTGACACCCCAATAAAGATATCCAAGGGGAAGTTCTGGGGAACTCTGGGTGCTCCGACTGGCTCTAAGATGAGGAGGAAAAGCAGCAACAGCAACCTACATTGCAACCCCAAGTCTGGGAGAGAACTCCGGATGCAGCCCTACATACAGTACTTCATCTGAAGCTACAGACAAACAACAGATGTGGTCACTGAGCAGCACAGAGAGACAGAAAAAGAAATAGAAGCACCAGGCACAGGTTAGCAGAGGCCATTGAAGAGTTCAAGCATGCAAACACATTCCCTACGCATTGCCACATCGGTGGTCCCTGCTTCTATCAAACAATTAAAAGCAAACGGGGAAAAAATAAACATTTGCTCTTGAACCATTAGTGCTGTTGGCAGCTACTGAACACTGAATTCACACACAACACTTTGCTACATGGATAAATAACATCAGATGTTGCCAGAGAAGGAGCTGCTAGTATTGGAAAGATACCTGCAAGACAGCAGCAAAGCTCCAGTGGGTCTCACAAAGCCGCACAACCTCCATGCAGCAGATGGTGCGTGGCAGCCCCAGCTCAGCACTCCCATGCCCCTTTAGGAGAATGGGCTGTGGTGAGTGCTCATGAAGGTTTCTGCCATTGTAACCCTACTGATGCTCCTGGACTTCTGGCTGGTTTGAACAAGAGCAAGTGAAAAAAATTGGGTTGGCTCCCCAAAACAAGATGAATCTGTAAAGCGTTAGTATCAATGACGGGATTTTGAAAAACATCTATTTCAATACAGCTGCAGAACTCTGTTCTCATTTGAATGCAAAGGTCTCTGGCAATAGCCAGGCCTTTTCACAAACTCAAGGGCAGCAGGACAAGAATTAAGCAGAAGGCTGAGGTACAGCTGCCCTCCAGGGACATCAAGTAGAGCTTCAGGAGCAACACTCCCCAGAGCTCAAAGAACCCAATGCTTGTCTTTCACATTACTTTTGGATCTCATTAAAACAGTCCAGTTTTTCAAAGAGAGGTTTTGCTGTTACCTGGATAGTGACATTACTCTGGACAGGTGGAAATTCTCCATCCATTCAAATAGGATTTTTTATTTTTATTTTTATTTTTTGAAGAGCAGAGTTTCTGCTCAGCTTTACTTTGGAACTGAATGATCATCCTTTGCAAGCCAGGAACTAGGATTTCAAAAATCAGATTAGTTGTGAAATTCTGCAGGTGAGAAGTAACCTGGATAAAATGGGGACTTTCTTCTTTATTGTTAACCTAAGGAAAAAAGAAAAAAATGAGGACATATAGAAATACATTTCCACAGCTCTCAGAATAAATACAAATAACAGTACAGTATCAAAACATGGGACAGCACCAGCAGAAGTATTTTCTTAAGTTATTGATTCTGAAGCAAAAGAGGACAACCACCAGCAGAGACAAACCAGAAGGCAGTATCATGCAAGGATGACATACAGAGTACTTAAAGCATAGCTCAGAAGTCCTGTATTAATAAGGACATTAATGCACACCCTATACAAAAACCTGGCAACATGCTGCATAATCCTTACACTTTTAGTACCAGGTGATGCTCTCTGTGACAAGCAGCCATTCCAAGACCAACAGCCCCAGCTATCCATCCCTACCGACCCAAGGGTCCCGTTTTTATCCACCTGCCCCCTCCCCTGCATCTCCTGTTCCCATAAGAGTGCATGAATAGAGAATTGCAAACATTTCACACTGCACGTTCCACTCCAAGTCCTGGATGAGGGGCCTGTTTATTCGATGAATATTGCACTTATCCACTCACTGGATTTGATTTTTTTTTTTTTTTCCTCAAGAATGCAGAGTATTTGGGAAAAAAAATAGAAAAAAATAGTAGGATACAACACAGGAAAATATGAGTTATTAACAAGCTAGCTATGAAGATCTAAAATTAAATAGTACTAGTTCTATTCTGTTAATACTAGGAATATGAAAATAATGAATGCTTTACCAAATTCCCTTGTTTTTCATATAAGATAAAAGCAGTAACTTTCTTTTTAACTGAGGAAAGCAATGAATATATATTACAATAAAATACGATTCATTAAGATCTGAAAGTGATGGAAACAGTCATATAATGCCTTCGTCAAACTATAGCATCGCAATGGAAAGAGCCTTTGGAGTGCATCCACAAGGGCCACATCCATGTTTTAGCTGTACCAGTGCATGTGAAAATCCATTTTTAGGAGTCAAACCATGAGCCAATTTCAATCTGTGAAGTTACTGAGCATGTGCTGTTTCTGTACAGTGATTCAATATCCTGGCACATGTCCATTGCATCTTTTATCTTGGAAAGTTTGGCTTGCAAAGGACTGGTACATATGGCTGCACCTACCCACTGCAAGACATGAGAGAAGAATTAACAGGGACTGCCTTCCATGGGGAAGAGCAGCCAACAAAACCATATTACTGCTATTACAAGAAAGTGGGATGAACTGGGAGACAGAGGAAAACAGCAATTAAATCTTTCAGGCATTATATAAACCTCAATAACGAACTCAGAAGTGCTCATTATTATTAAAGTTGCAGTATACAGCAAGATGCAATTTTCACATTCTCAAATTTTGTTCTATGGTATTGGGCTTGGGGTTCTCTGTTGGTTCCAATTCAAGGCTTTTGGGACAGCGGGGGCAGTGACAGCAGCCACCTCTCCCCCAGATGAGGGCTCCCTTCTGCTGCAATCGGCATCGCCGGGGCCCCACTTCCTCTTCTGTCCGGTTCAAGAACAGAAAGAGGGAGATTTAAACAGTACTACTGATTTCTGCATTGAGTGCCCACTGAGGTGTATGTTATGTTTAAATATTGCTCTTAATCCAGTGTCAGTTCTGACAAATTTAGTAAATAAAGCTTAAGGCGACATGAACGTTTCAGAGGAGAGCTCGAACATTTCTGCACTGCACCGTCCTTCGAGTCCCCCCCTTCCAGGTTTGCCCTGCAGTCAGGGCAGTTCTCTGATGGACTTCAGGGCCTTTCCCTTTGTTTCACAGCTAATGAAGAAAATGGCTTGCAATTTTTGGAAACTAGCTGCTTGCCAATGGAAAAAAAATTAAAAATTGACCTGCTATCTTTCAGTTGCAAGAATAAAAAAATAACAAAAAATAAATCACCTGTGATGACAGCAAGAGGAGAGGACAAAGAAAAGAAAGTAACAGTATTTTCGGGGGCAGCTGGGGTATGGTATTTGCTTTAGAAGTGTCCTTCAGAAGTACAGCATCAAATAAAAGGAAGCCCAAACCAGAGCCTTCCCACTGGGTGCGAAGCCCAGTGTGTGAGGCAGCAGCCCTCACTCATTGCTGACAACAAGCAGCTGATCTGCACTCATCCCTTCTGCGGAAGGGCAGGGGGCAGTCACAACAGCACTGGCTTTGCAGCCTCATCTATAGGCTCTGGCTTTCCTCAGCCTTCACAAAGCTTTCAAGATGGGATAAAGCAGCAATTGGGCCAGTGTGTGCATTGGGCTGATGCTTGAGAAAAGCCTGATAATACAGGCACCACCCATCCATGCCATTCAGCATCATGCAAGGCACGTGGCACCAAACATCACAAATAGCCACAAAAAGCAGCTTTTCCTTCTCAAATCCTACAAGGACTGCTGCAGCTCAGAGATACTCCGGGCTCAACTTTGGCTGGATGTAAGTGTGACTATCTGTTGCAGCCTGGGCTTTCCTATCTGAGCTGTATGCTACTCTCCTCTCCCTGGGCGGGGGGCTCACATCACTCTGCACCATACTTGAAGAATTCAGTGGCTCAATGCAGAAGATCTGGGAGCTGTGCTTCTACTTCCCCCCAAAGAGACGACTTGGTGGGAATGTCTCTAAACAACGTTAGAATATTTTAAATAATAAGTTAATTCTTAATAAATATGTGCTTCAAGAAAATGATAATTATATACTGCACCTTTAAATAATGCACTTAGTTCTCTGCATTGGCTTCCATTTTGGTTTCTTTTATTGTTAAAGTGCATTAATTCAAAATAATGAACCACTTCCGCATCATTATTGTTAAAATAAATCATAACATTAATACAAGTCACTAAGTCACTACTATTAGTACTGCAATCTAGCAGATAACTCTATGTATTGCTCTATTTAATACTGTCCAGCAGAAGAATATAATACTTCTATTGTAATCTCACAACATCTCCAACAGCCTTTTACAGCTGCGACCATATTAGTACAACTAAAAATGGGGAGAAGTATGAGACTGGGCCACAATGCCTCAGATACACATCCAGTAAGATGAAGCCAACTGGATACATACATATATATTATATAGTAAGATGTAAGGTACAAAGAGGGTCCTGCACACTGATACAAGCTGTTGTGCAGATACACCTCCTCCTGCCACCACAACTGAAAGGGATCCCAAACACCCACCCCTCCCTGCCTGGATTCTGAGAGCCCCTCAAAACACAGCACTGCTTGTAGCCTGTTGTGGCACTTCGATGTTATTTCGGCCACCTAAAGGATATCAGACAGGTTAGCTGTAGGCAACTCTCTCAATATTACCATAGCAATTAAAAGCCCCACCCTCCTCCCTCCCCCCCCCCAAAAAAAGTTAAGAATAAAGACAAGAACAACGTATAAATGGTATAATTTTTTTTTGGCAGAGAAACATCCCCCGTAACACACAATACTGTTGTGCTATTTTACTCAGACCCTCGAACCCAGCTATTTTTAAGTCTTTGTAACCTTTACCTTCCAAGCCAAATCGTATGAAGCTCTGGTGGAAAAAAAAGGGCATGGATCATCTTGTGTAAACCAGTAGTGAAATAGTTTGCCTCTTCCCTCTTAAAACAGACACAAGACTACCTATTATTTAAAAGAATTAGATTTTGATTTAGAGTGATTAACAGAACCATTTTAAAAATAAAAAAAAATAAGCAAGGCTTTCTCAAGTACAGTAGGGATTTGGCCAATGATGTTTACAGTACAAGAGTTGGCTACCTCAAGAATAACTTCATATTCCAAAGCCTTCTGCAGTGGATGCCTCTTCTATTTCACACAACGCCATCTTCATCAGGTGCCACGTTTCAAAGCATGAGTTAAAAAAAACAAACAGAAATGGAACTAGAAGAGGCAGCTTCCTGGTTAATGTGTTTTAGACTTAATTGCTTTGATATTAAATCCCTGAGCCTGAAAAGCCCAGGCACACTTTCCAGTACAAATGTACTTCTTGGATTCAAGTGGGAACAGAAACACATATTTGGCTCCTACTTCAGTTTTAAGTCTCTTTTGGTAAACCAAGATAAAAAAAACCAAAGAACAAAAACAAAAACAAAAAAAAACCCAGAATGCACAGAAAAGAAACAAAACACGGAAAAACAATTCCCCAAAAATATACAAATTAAGGATGTGCAGACCGAGTTTGATGGCTTTTTTTCCCCCTCGTTGTAAACACTGATGTTGCAGAAGGTTACAGCTATTTGTAACTAATACCTCTATGGGCCCTGCTAGCAGACAGTATGCTTGGATTTGGACCAGACTGCTAGAAAAGCAGAAGCAACACATTTGACAGCCATGTCTTCAGTGTTCTTAAGGGACTTCTGTACATTTTGATTTTATGACAAGTTTTGAGAAACTCAGTTCTGTAAATAGACTCAACCAGGATCTCCTGGCAGAAGTCAGGCACAGAACTAAATAGGGAGCCTACAAAGTAATAAACGTGCTTAAGCATGGGGTTTGTAGGTTTGTCTTTACAAGCACCAGTAGGCATTGCTGCCCTAGAACACCTGATATCAACTCAAAGAAGGAGACAGGAAGAAAGGAAACAAGGAGCCCTCCAACCAACACCACCTGATCGCCATTCTGGGTGAATTAGCAGAAAGAACAACACACAGATGAAGTCAGAGACCAAATCTCTCCACAATGAAAAGGCTCCAACTCTGGACCAAACAACTGTTGAGAAGAAAAAAAAAAAAAAAAAAAAGCTTCTCCAAAGGATTTGAGTCCCTTTGTGTTTCAGAAAATTCCATTTGCTTCTCACTGCAAGTTGTAGAAATGCATCCGAAACTCTTGGGTATTCCACATACGGACAAGAACGAGGAGAAAAGGGAGCCAAGATTGTAAAAGAGTTTGGCACAGAACTCCCCAAGTTGAGATGCATGTGTATTTCTCTCATGAAAGGCACACACTTGGTTTCCTACCAATAACGGGAAAGATGGGATGTCATACCCTGTTACACATATAAGATTATTAACAACTTCACAAAAAGGCAGTTGACTGCTGCATCTTCATAGTTGCTTACAACATGTTAACCCCACAAACCTCTCCAGAACATGGCAGATTTGTCCTCAGCATAGACTCCTTCGTCCCTTTGTACAAACTGGGGCACATGGGAAAGGTCTTTGTGTATAGCAGTTATTTTTTTCCACATGTACACAGCAGGAACAGTATAAATTAGGGAGGTTAAAGATATTGCAATACTAGTTCTTTTTCTCCAAATAATTTGAGGGCACCCAGCCCTTGAATGGCTTCACACCATTCATGATCTGGCAGTACCACCAGCCATTTGGGTTCCTTTCAAGGACCTCCATGCAGACACCTTCTTGAAATCCCGCAGTCTCCTCATCCCCTTCATAGTCTGCAATCGAAACATAGATGTCCTTGAGGTTGTTATGGATGAACTGGGATTTTTCAATGGGCTTTGGCCTGACAGTAGACACGGGGATCCCATTCCTCTGGCTGGGGAGGTTGGAGGTGGGCTCTGAACCCTCGGAGCCCGACCTCTCAGGCTGCTTTCCCTTTGCATCACCTGGCTGTGACCGTGCATTACTGAAGGAGGAATTGCGACGCACATTTCTAAGATGGTCTGTGGCTGTTAAAGACTCATTTCTGCGCAAGGAGCACGACAAGTTGTTATCCTTAGGTGGTGGGGAGACAAACACTGACTGAGGCCGGACAGCAAGCTGCCTCACACCATTCCGCATTTTTACAGGTCCTGATGTTTTTGAAAATCCACCTGGAGGTTTGCTTGGGATGGGTGGTGTTGCACGTTTGCTCTGGTTGATGGTGTTCAAAGCCTGAACCCTCTTCTCTATCTTCTCTAAGCTGTTTGATTTATTTTCATTTTTCCTGTTCCTGGTGAATGAGGCATCGGTCTCCACTGATGTGGTTTCTTGCTGGTTATCAGGGAGAGCCAAGTAATGGGAAGGAGCCCAGCCTTCCATATCTCCATATTTCAGGTACCACCACCCACTGGCTTGCTTTTCAAGCACTTCCACTTCCACTCCTGCTGGGAAGCAAATTTCAGAATCCTGTACCTTCTGGTATGAGTCAGTGGTCACATAGAAACACCTGGAATCATTTTCCTGCTCAGTTTTGGCTGGATGGCTAGAACAGAAAATGCCACGGGAAGGAACTGTAATGAGGTCAGCTGAGCCCCTCCTCACATGGTCATCGTGGTTTTCAGAAGCTGTGTGTGGTGGGCTTTCAGACTCTTCACTTCTCGAACCTTTAAGTCCACCTCTGAGTTGCCCAGTTGGCCTCAGCTGACGCCTTAAAGTGCTGATATCCATCTTTTCTTGACTCTGAGAATCTGCCTTGTTCAGGAATGGTTTGGGCCTAACAATTGGTTTTGCTCTAATTGAAGGACTCTGCCCAGGCTCTTTCTTCATGCCTGTTCTTGGCACGCTACGTAAGCCAACATCTGAAGCTGATCTTGGTTTTGTCTCCTCACTCCTAGAATAGTGACATTTTCCAATCTCGGGCTGGATGTCTTTTTCCATCTTGGGCTTCATGAACGATGATTTAGGAGAGAGAGAACATGGTGAGTTCCTTCGAATCAAAGAAAGAGAAGAGCTTTTCTGAGAATCAGAGTCTCCACTAGATTCCTTATTGGACAAAGAATCTTCCACATAACGCCTGAACCCCTCATTCTCATAAATGGTCTCTTCTTCATTAGCAATATCCTCTGAAGACTCTCCTACTTTGAACTTTGCTTTCTGAAGTGATGACACAGGAGAGGGCTTGAGGGGCTGAAACAGTCGTTTCTCAGGAGTGCCCTCTTCACGATGACTTTCATTTACTTCACACTCTGAATCAAAGCCAAAGGCAGGCACATCATACTCAGGTTCTTCATATTTCACCTTGTGGGGAGAGTCCTGGGTATTCTCTGAAGAAACCATTCCAGTTGTTCCTTCTTCAGAGTCTTTAGGTTTACTGGGTGGTGCTGGGGGAGGAACTTTTGGGCGGGTTAAAGTACTTGTTCTTCTATTTAAATTTGGCTTCTTCCTCTTGTCAATGTAAGATGCTGGAGCCCATCCTTCCTTCTCTCCAATCTGCACATACCACCAGCCACCAGAATTCTTTTCTATAACCTATGAGACGATAAGGAACACATTACTTAGACAAAAATCTCTATGAATTACTTTTCGCTCCTTCCATTTCAATCCTGTCCCCTACAACAGCCAAGCATTATTTTTCCACTGTTCGCACTGTTAAGGCTCACCTCTGCCTTTTGTCCACCGCGAAAGCTTATCCCATCAGAGATACACGACTGGAACTCTGCAATGGTGTAGTATTCCACTTCCACAGAGGGTGGCTCTGGTGGTTTGGGCAACTGAAAACCCTATGGCAAACAGGAAGTTTCGTTCAGTTAAACCATAGAAACAGCAGGCTGAACAGCAGTATGAACAAGAAATTGCCTTCTCAGACATTCTATTCACTGAACTCTTTCTTCTTCCTGTGCAACTTCCTAAAGAGATGGGATGCAAGAGAGAAGGCTTTCTAAATATGCACTGTCAATAACATTTTTGCTAGCTACTGCAAGTGTGATAATCTTTACCTGAACAGTAAAACATTTTACTGATGGGGCATAAACTGTGAGCTGCCATACCAGTCACAGTCACCCCATTTACTCTGGGGCTTTGTCCAGTAACACTCCATTCTGGATGACTTGTCACAACTGCAGAAAAATGCATTGCAACATGCCTATTCTGCATGTCATGCAAATTCTGCCTATTGCCAAATATACTACTATAAAAATGTAATGTAATTATTGCTTTTAATATGCTGCTGGATTGTAATTCTTCAATGACATGACCAAATGGATATCTTCAACAAGAAAGGAGAGCTTTGCTCAGCTGAAGTGATAAAAGAAGGGGAAGAACCTCACTATAGAACAAAAAGATTCCTGTTTCTCTCCATAACAGTCCCAGAACAATACCAACATCCAAATGTCAACAGAACCCACATTTAAATTTTACAATGGCTCGATGAGAAACAAGACACTGATATTTATGGCTATTATAGTAGCATATCAGACTTCTCTAAAAGCTATATGCTTTTACATTAAGCTATCGCATTTTAGAAGGTATATTCACCCGGTTGCTTGAGAGGCATCTCAAGTAACACAAACTGACCAATAAAAGCTATAGCAAAGATTGAATACTATGCATTGTCAGTCTACAAAGAAGTTACTACTGTGACTTCTGTGCGATAGATTACTTCAGATGTGAACTACCCAGATGATGGTCCAAATGTCATAAATTGTTTCAAAATTCCACACTCCCAGCTTTGAAAATAAAGGATCATAGAAGGTCTTACTCCTGCAGCACGCACCCTTTCATAAGATCCCAAGTCATTTTAAACATATACAACAGTGAAGCTCAGCCACCTCAGAGATGGGAGCAATGGAAGGAGGAAAGACACTCCCAGGTGTTACGACAAGTCATCTATCATTTCAGGTCAAAAGACAGAGTCCTTGAAAAAAATATTCAGAAGAACTTTAAAACTTCTAAGTCAGCCAAACGGGCTTTAATGCACATTCACAGGACACAGTGGATTTACAACGTTCTCCCTGCTTAAAACTTTTATTTTCCTGTGAAAATACTCATACCACCAATTCTTCATATGGTTGAAGGGTTGGTATGAAACTGCTGGGTCAGATCAGTTAGAGTTCTACATACTCATTTGTGAAGGCTTCTGAAATCTAACTCCCAATAACTGTCTCACGTCCAACACGACTTTCTCCTCCTCAAAATACCTTTTCAGTAGGACTGAAAGCGACTATTTTCTAGGTTCAGACATAACATGGCATCAAAATATTCTGATATGGGACTGCAAATTAAGAACAGTTCAACATTTTCAAAAATTTTCAAGATGTTGCCCTAACTAAAGAAAACAAATCTCCCAATTAACATTAGGGTATCTATGTCTGTTCAACAATAAAATGAACAGTCATGAAAATAAAGGATGTCTCTGATATGCCCCACTGCACCACACTTAGTACAATTGTAGGAAGCCTAATGAAGTACCCACACTCCTCCTACCCCACTGCTACTATATATTGTAAAACAATACAAACCAGACTGGATTCTCTTCGTGGGGGTGGCCTTGTTCTTAAATTTGGAGAACCTAAGCAGGAAAGATGAGGGGAAATTTTCTTTAACTTGTTAGATACTGCTAAACACATTCTTCAGCAGCTCTCCTCTGTTAC
Source organism: Lagopus leucura (assembly GCF_019238085.1). NCBI lineage: Eukaryota > Metazoa > Chordata > Aves > Galliformes > Phasianidae > Lagopus > Lagopus leucura. The sequence goes on from NW_024962256.1 coordinate 738,529, forward strand.
AATTATTAGAAATCAATATTTGAAATATTTAAGCAACCTCTGTGAAACAAGGCAGGAAACCACGAGGATATATTAGAAATACTAAGGTAACTTTGCTATTCATCTCAGCTAGGCTAGCAAATTTAGAAGGAAATCACTGCCAGAAAGTAGTGGATTGTATTTTCTGCTGGAACTGACCAGGCCATTGGAGACAAGCCAGCAAAGAACTGGCCTAATATCTAGCTTTCCCCCCAGCAGTAAAAATAATCCACTCTATTAGTAACATTTATATTATCCTTTCTCAAAGTATCTTACCATTCCCTGCCCAGATGAGTGTTAGCATCTGCATTTTGCCGATGAAGCAGTACAAACATTATAGCAGCTTGATCCCAGGAAAAAAGCAAAACAAATGCAAGATAAGATGTACATGGTCTCCTTGATTTGAACGCACCATCACATCATCTGCATTACCACAGCTGAGGGGCAGCACATTTTATGGTGCATAGAAGAGGGAAAAAAACCTTTTCCTGAAATAAAATGTTAAGTCTCCACATAGAGGCTAAAATAAACAAGCATTAGCCAGTCTTTATACAAAGTCAAATTTTATCACTATTAAAAAATGACCGTAACTTGGAGTTCCTGCAAATCTACAGACAAGTGCAAAGATGTACACAGCAGGCTCAGCTGTAAGGGCAGCATATGCTGGACCTAAGCTGACCTTAAGTAACACCAGCCCTGAAAGATAGAAAACAATTCATTGCAAATTGGAAATCCTCACTACTTTAATGACTTACTTATCTGAGCTCTTTGTGGCGCTATCCTTGCTATGGCTGGAGATCCCTGGGCCAGTTTGGAAGCCTGCTTGTCCGGTGTCATCATGGCATTACCATTAGAGTCATTGCAAAGAATAGGCAAACTGATTTCCTTCTTGGTGATATGTGTTTCTGAGGTCTCATTTTCTGCTTGAGTTTCCTTGTCAGTGGATTTCTTGTTCAGCAGGTTGCTGATCTCCATGATGTTTCCAATGATTTCCACTGGCCCAGTTAAGTTCTTTTTTCTAGATGGAAGATCATCTTTAGCCTTCTTCAGATATGAAGCTGGGGCCCAGCCCTCTTTGCCAAGATACCTGCAGGCGCAAAAGGAAATATCAACACATTGAACACAGCTTTCTCAATGCAGTTCAGGTGCAACAACAAAGGCAAAATTAATGGATAACGGCATAAAACAAAACTTGGAGACCACAAAAGCTGATCTGAGTACTGAATTTATTACCTATTGACATCTCAAAGTCAGTTCAGCTAGTAGCAAGCTGCAGACTACTGTCAAAAGCCACTTATCATAAAATCTCTCTGGGTAAGGAACATAGTTACTCACAAGACAAAGAGCTTGAACACTTTTGTTTTATGCCCCATCTAGACAGTACTAAAGAAAATTCAGTATTCTTCCATACAGCAAAAAATTGCAAGCTAGTGAGTAAAAGATTTTAACCCTTCCAAGCAGCAACTCAAAATAGAAAAGAGTTAAAATAAGAATGAAATTCATCCCCACACAGAGCCCCTGCATGCGCTCTATAAAAGGTACTTGTGCAATCCTATCTCCTTGTAATTATAGTAATGAATACTTCCCCTCCTTTCATAACTCCCAGTCTTGTCTGATCAGCTTTTTTATTTTTATGGAGAATATGGGATTGTTGAACCACTGTAGCTTCCTCCATCACTGCATGGTCAAGAAAAAAAAGCGACTAGAAAAAAATACAGCCAGCTTTGATGGAGACTCATTTTCTTAAACAAGCTAGGGGCTATTTGAAGAAATAAACTGAGAAATCTGAAAAGACACTTGAATCCAGTACGAGTTCCTGGAGCATCAGACTGAGCTGCTCATGCTACACCTCAAACTGAAGTCATTCTTCCACAACTGGGCTTTTGGGAAGATGGTTTTTCTAACTCCTGCCATTCCTAACACCTCAGCAGGGATTTCAGATTACAATCAGACTCCAGGGAGGACTATGTGGATGAACTCTGCTTTCCCTAATGAAACCTTAACTTGCTACAGAGTGAGTCACTGAAGCCCTTCTCTCTTTAATCTCTCACGATACCCAAGGCAGGCGCTTGAACTGTAAGTGGGAAAGCAGGCCCCATTAAATTCCTGGTGCTCAGGAAATCTGCAGGAAATACAAAGGTTAAAACAGTAGGACTCTAAGGCTCTCCAGCGAAAGTAGAAATTCAGACCACAAAGGAGGAAGCTGGGTGGGGAAATATCATAAAATTAGTTTTCAATTAGATTCATAACTGTTATGGAAAGCAAGGATTCTGTGGTTCACTGTGAGATTAATGCACCAGGGCATATCCTGGGCTCATCCATCACATTTGGACGCTCAAGAAGGGCACCAAGACTTTATGGATGAAACAGGAACACATACTGTATGTTGTCTTCCTTAGACTTTTTGTTAGTATCCTGCTGTACAAAACAATTTCTGTACTTACAGCAAGAAGTACAAGGGTCTCTGTGTTCAAAAGCTTGCTTTTTCCTCCCCTCTCATCTATATCAGCAAGGACACAAAACAGAGATGCTTCTGTTTCCTACAGCAGCTTCTCTCTGTCATGCATGAAGGCAAAGATAAGGATCTCCCCTGTTCAGAGCTCAGCTATGAGTTTTTCCAAGGATTCTGGTATCAAAGAAAAACATCCCAAGAGCTTTGAGCTTTGTTTGCAGCAAGGAGACTAATAAAAAGTAATGAAGTGATAATGACTTGATTTGGCTTCTAACAGATATGCAACAACAAGCTACTGATACTGCATCAGGATATGACTTCGATCTACACAGTTCTGTCCCCTTTGAGGATTTTCAGACAAACCACAAACTGAACTGAAAGAGAAAAAAAAAAAAAAAGACTTCCATATGTTCCAATGCAACACATACCCCCTGTTATGAGGAGGCATCTCAGTACCATTTTTAAGTCTTGAAGTACTTTCCACTCCATCTGCTTTTGCAGTAGATGGTCCTTCTGCAGAGCTACAGATCAGTGCATTAGGTAAGTTTGTTGTTGTTTTTGGAAGGACAGAGAACATTACATAATTTGGAAGTGCCAAGATTTTAGCTTGAAGAGAAAGCTAGGCTGGCCAGTGCACTGAGGACTGCAGCGAACACTGCAAAGGTTATTTTAACAGAGCTTGATTGTGCAAAATCAGCAAGAAAAAATATTCTACATCCATCTTAGTTTGTGGGTGACTTAATATGCTTAAGATCAGAGAAGCAGCAACAGGCAGGTTCTGTGCTGGCTCGTTAGTTCTCCTGCCAACTGTGTGTGGCTGTTTGGATCAGCCCATATAATCCCACTGCTTCAGACCTCTGATCTCACACAGTTTCTCCCAATGAATAGAAGCAGCAATAGCTGGACAGTTCATAACTCTGGGCAACGTACCCTCACAGCAGAGGCTGTTGCTAGCTGCTCCTTCCTATGAGTCAGTAAATTCAATCTGAAGTTAATGCTGAGCAGTAGCTGCCAGCAACTGCCAGCTTATTTCTGCATGTCCACAAATAAAATGATGCTTATGTAAGATGTCAAATAGGCTTACACCTTAGTTCTTGAACAACATGGTAATCTCAAACCGCTTTTGCAAACATCAGCTCAAAGACTACTCTCACCTACAAAACAGGGAGATCAAGAACTAAGGCAAATGCCAACCAGCTTCAGAAAAGTCTTGAACCAGTAACAGCCTTCACTTCACGTCCAAGAGCTGAATCACAAACATCCTTCCTTCTTTTATAATCACAACCCACTGGAAATACCTCAAACCCCAGCCTAGGTCCCTCCCAGCTCCGGGGCAGCTACTTACCACCCCAAGTGCACCTCATTCACTTGGGCTCAGGCTCAGAACAAATAACAAAACTGAAGCAGCAGACCGATAGCAAATTCTTTGCTTAGTGTGTTGTGATCTGAATGCTAACAGGCACCATGAGAGGTGAGGGTTATGATGGAAAGCAAGATTTAAATAGTGGGTGCTAACGTCATCAGGAAGTGCACAGATCCACTGAACTCAGTGGAGCAGTACAAAGGATCCATGTCAGAGCATTTGCTTCATTTCTCACATTTGAAACAATTTTTTTTAAAAGACATAACATACAAAAGTAAAGGAAAACATCAATATTGTCTCTAGCTTCTATAGCAAAGAAATGGGAGGGTTATAGAATGAGGTGCTGTGATTTGGTTCCCCGTGATTCCAAAACTCTCCGCTTATATTACGTGAAGGAAAAAATGGATTCAAACCATAGGAATGTTTAAAAAAAAAATAATAAAAAAAGGCAGAAATGCCTGTGTGAGTCTGAGAGTCACATCTGCTTTCCAGCTCCAGAGCACTGGAACTACTCCAGAGGGAAGCAAACTGGGGGAGGAAAAAAAAAAAAAAAAAAAAGAAGGAAAAAAAAAAAAAGAAAAAAAGGACAGGAAATGAGGATCAGCACATGGCAAGGAATTTGGGGAAATTACATATTTAAGGTGGAACATGCTAATGTCTTTAAGGTGGATTCCATTTGCAAACTGCTGGGTTTGTTTGTATTTCTGGACATTTATGCGGGGCTCTGCTATCCAGCTCAGCAAACAACAAGGCAGCAGGATTCAGCTGCAACCTCTTCCCACCTTCCTGCATGCTCACTGCAGAAGAGGGAGTTGCTGCCTGTAAGGCACTCAGTGCTCAGAATGCAGAATTGTTGAGGATGAGGAACCTTTTTTCTGAGTGGTCCCAAACAGTATCATGGGGGTTTAAGCCTAATAAATAGCACAAGAAGTTCAAGATGGTTTGGGCTGCAAAGCAGCAGCTTGCCAGGTACGGATCACTGCATCAACATTTCTCAAAGTGTTGCTAGTGGAAAAATAAATTTCTAAGAGCTGAATAAACCTCCAGGCAGAGAGCAGAGTAGTGCGCTACAGCAGCAGAGGACAACTGGCATCAAAGCACCCAATGCACTCCTATGGGGAAGAGCTAATCCACCTTTCAACAAAACAGAGGCTGCTCAACCCAAAATGTCTCTTTAAGAAGAAAAGCTAAGGACGTGCTGCATTCCCAGCCTATCATGGAGAGGGTGTGGAACCCAGTGGCCTTCAAGTGGATGAATGTGAAGGAGCCACTTCAGCAAGCATCACTGTATGCCAGATTGCACTTCTGCTAGAAGTAGAGCCTGACTAGCACACACTTGTGCTTTAGTTCCTAGAAAACCATGTGCCTAGTTGAAAGGACAGTGCAAGGGAAAAGAAAGAAAGGGATTTCTATTTATTGTAGAGCTGTTGGCATGGCAAGGGGAAACTATGGTAGTAATGCAGCTGCATTTCAAAAAACACTAAAATAAACTGGAGGTATCTTGCATTGCTTCTTCCCTCACAAAGTCTACATGCTGTTGGCTCCTCTAGCTGCAACTCTGGATTCCACTCCTGAGAATGATTAAAGGAGAAAAAAATGTGACCTGACCAAACCCAGGCACTCTGAGTGCCTCCTATCTAGAGTACCTCCCTGACTCCACTGCTATCTTTATTAGCCTCTTCCCTCTATGGGAGCATTAGATGGAAGAGAAAAATCTATTTTCTAACTACAGGACATCAAGAAAAATAACAACACTGCTTTGGTCAGCAATTTCATAGCCCTCATTCATCGCTAATGAATCAAGCAGAACTCAAACAAAAGCAAGTTACAACTTGAAGAGGGAAAAGGGAAAAATCATTACATGCTGAACAGAAAGATGGCTCCAGGAGATGTGCTGCACTGCCTGAGAGACAAACTGGCATTTTTAAGGTATCTGTAGTATCACTTCTTGTTTAAAAGGACCTGAGATGTCACAATACCACCAGATCCATACACCTGAACAATGCATTTGTTATGAAGAGGCAGAATCCTACGTGCTGTGTAAGCCTAGATGGAGAAAGTTTTCCAAGTACTGACACCTTATATCCCTATCTTAGACACGCTTAACATACATTTAACAACATTTTTCCAGAAAAATCTCCTTTTAAAGTGCTTAAGCCTCTATGACTGTTATTTCAAATACATAGTTAGATACGTGATGATAACTTCACCTGCCCTTGGAACACATTCCTGAAGGCCCAGTCTGGATAAGCAGAAGTCAGATGAATTACCTAAAGCGTCAGTAAATTTTATGAAGAGCAATAGCCAGAAAATTGATCTTTTGTTCCCGAAAACAGCACTGCCTACCCCAAACAGCTCAGCAGACCACAATCAGCCTTTCAGCATTGCTATAAATGATTTAAACATACTGCAGAAAAACTTACACTGGAAATATTAAAATCACACGCAACAGGACTTGTCAGGACTGTCATAACTCAGATATGGGCTTTTAACTTGAAGGAAGGAAAAAATTTCCAGAGGTTAAGGAATTTCCCCACTAGAATAGTCTACAGCTTTTGCACACACTGTAGTATTTCATTAATCAACATCACATTGTCTTTGCCTTTTCTTTACGTTTCTTCAAGATGCAGTATGGATAATCTGGGTTTGCTTGCCCAGCTACAGAATTAGTTAAGTGCTAACATTAAGTAAACAATCAGAAGAGTTCATTGCCACAGGCCCTGCAGAACCGTGGCAGCGCAGCTTCTTTACCTGATGTACCACCATCCTTCCAGGTTCTTTTGGATGACCTCCACGGTGACCCCTTTTTCGAACCCAATCTCATCCTTCCCCTGGCTGGCGTACGGCTGAATAGTGACATATTTCTCTTCTGGAGAAGGGAGAAAAGGCAACATCAGTTAGGATCAGAATTAGTCCAGCTGTTTTTCTGTTCTGCTTGCTTTTAAACTGTTATGCAGTGATTACGTGGAGCCATTGCAAAAGGCGGAGCCCAGCTCAGGGGCCCACTGATTATTTATGCTGACGACATGATAGATAATCAGCCCCTTGCCACTACCCTGCTGCTGATAATCACAAAGCATTTCCATGCCAATAATGACACAAAGTCCCATGAGAGCTTCCCTCTCCCCTCCCCATGTTCCTCGAGTGGGTAAGAGAGAGGATTTGTAGCTGGACTTCACTCCCATACTGTAACTTGACAGAATCAACCCAGCTGCCAAATCAGCAGAGCGTCACTGCGGGAGCTCCAGCCAGTTGGCTCTTTTGAACACGTACATGGCTGCACGAAGCATTGTGTTACTGAAACCTGAGCCCCAGGTCCACAGAGAGACTGATGCTCCCCAGCACAGAGGGGTTGGCCCATCACGCTGCTCCCTCTGCACCTCCAGAGCAGTGTGAAGTGGCAGGAATGAGCTTGAACCAGCATTTAAAGAAGTGACCTACGAATAGAAGGGTTTTGTGTTTAATAGGAGACCATAAAGCATCTTGAGATTGTGGGTTGTGAAGTGTTTGCAAGCACACTTTTGCTAGACCTCACTCCAGAGAAGTACACAAGGGGCAGTGGTAAAGGAGAAGAAAGCCAAGACATACTTCAAAAGTATAACCTAGATTTCAAGTATGGTCTTTGAGCCAAACACTCTACTCATCTCCAGCAGCTATTACCTTTCCAGGCTGGGAAGAGGTGAGCAGATGTGCTGAGCCCAAGCCAAAGAGCAGAGCAAACAGCCATCATCTCAGCATCTTCGCCCACCCACAAGGAGTCATCTCCTGCAGCATCTCCATCATGCTCTCGGTCAATCTTCACAGAATCACAGAATGGCCAGCGTTGGAAGGGACCTCAAAGATCATGAATCTCCAACCCCCCTGCCACATGCAGGGCCACCAACCTCCCCATTTAATACTAGACCAGGCTGCCCAGGGCCCCATCCAACCTGCCCTGGAACACCTCCAGGGACGGGGCATCCACAACCTCTCTGGGCAGCCTGTTCCAGCACCTCACCACTCTCTCTGTGAAGAACTTCCCCCTGACATCCAACCTAAATCTTCCCTCCCTCAACTTAAAACCATTTCCCCATGTCCCGCTGTTATCTATCCTTTCAAAGAGTTGATTCCCCTCCTGTTTGTAGGCTGTACCCTTTAGGTACTGAAAGGCTGCAATCTTCTCCTCTGTTAGCTTAAAGTACAGCTGGCATTGAAAACAGTTACCAAACTCCTCCACTGAACTCAAGCTACAGTGCATTTAACAGTATGAGTTTCTGTGGCTACATCAGAGCAGGGAAGGCCATCACTGAGGTACACAATCCAACAGCCTTTCCAGCACTTTCTGCTGGCAATCACAACAAGGCATGGCCAGGAGCAAACGGGGGGGGGAGGGGGGGGGGTTGTCTGTGCACAGGCAGGAAATTAAATGAATCCAGAGTTCCTGATCACTGCAGAACAAGGGAGCTATGAGAAAGTTGAAAGCACTTTTAGAGAAAGAGAAGCAGACCCAACCATCTGTTGGGTTTTGTGGTTCAACTACATCTTGGTGCTGGGTGAAGTATAGAAAATTAAAAGAAAAATCCTTACTCAGACAGAGTAAGAAACATCTGAGAAGTGGGGAAAAAAGTTGGCAGGCTGTCCGATGGCAGAAAATTCAGTAAAATGACATCTGAAATCAACTCCTTTCAATGGAATGCATTGGATGCTAATTCTGACAGAGTAAAACCTGTGAAAACCTTTGCTTCCAAAAAGAAAATATTCTCTCCTACTCCCTGTTAATGCAATTACTTTATTACTGCTAAGGAATTCCAGTTTGTGATCAGCATCAAGATACAGCATCTTCCCCACAGACGTACTCTGGTAAGTCTGATGAGTACTGAAGCAGCTAATGAAACCTGGCTTCAAAGTCTCGGGAGAGTTTTCCTTCTATGTGCTCCTGCTCTGCACGGTAAAGGCAGACTTGTTCTTAATCTATTTAAAATGATTGCTGCTGGTGGAGTTTTGCATCCAGTTTCATCACCCACAAAACCCCAAGCGCTACAGTGAACTCTGGAAAATCTCTGGACAGAGGAGAGGGCCAAGAGGAAATTCAGGTAAAGAGCTGCAACACACTCCAGAGAAACACTACACTTCCAGAGACACTTCTAGGACAGCTATAAAGAGCTGTCATGTGCTTGCTTAGTACTGGAAGAAGGCTCTGCTTGGTCTCCCCCACACCAAAGCTGCTCTGTAACCGAGGCTGTTGAAGCTCCCCCTTGCCACTACAGCTACAGCAGGAGTCTCTCTGTTTCCCTTACTTTCTTCCTCATGTGCACCTGCTGTAGCTAAAGCCAGCAATTCAGCCAGTTCCAGCTCCTCTTGCCAGGCAAAGCAGTCCTACTGTCTCCAGAGATGCAACTTCCCTCCTTCTGCAGAGGACAGGGGAAGTCATGGCTCAGGCATTCACACCTGCAACAGAGTATTCCAAACTCCTGCTCCAGCATGGTCTCTTGTGGCTGAGGAATGGCCACAATGTTCACCCACCAACTCCAGCAGCAGCATGTCTGAGTCTGAAAATGCAAGTGAAATCAAAATTTGCGGACAGGGTCCTTCGCAAACCAGGATGCAATCACCCTCTGAACATTAGATCTCTTCCTACCCTACTGAAAACACTGTTTCAAGTCTATACAGGTTGCTCCAAAAGGAATGCCTCCTATTTATTTCCATACCAAGGAGAAGCCACATCCTCCCATTGGCACAGCTGCAGCCTTTCCTCATCTTCCCACTATTACTTAGGTTTAATGGGGAGAGACTGCTCCTAAGTAGCACTCTGCCTCCAGTACTGTCATTACTGTGTGGCCTACTGCTCTCATCTTGCTGCCTTGCATCACACTCAATACTGCTTGTCAGTGGCTCCAAATGACCAGAGACACTGGACAACTCCTGAAATAAACAAGGAATTGCTAGGGCGGGTGTAATCCCATCCAGGGGGCCATAACACTAGGATGCACAGGTGAGACTGGTGGGTCTTTCTGAGCTGCCACAGTCTGTCTTTTTCTGTCCAGGAGCACCTTCATTCTTAGATCTTCATTCTTGTAGCTGTTAACTCCTCTTCAAGAGGAGAGGCTTCAGGAGATTCCTCCCTGCAGGGAGGGAAGGGGAAATTAAAAAGAGACTGAATGGAAGTGGAAGGCTGAGAGAGAAGTTCTCTCATGAAGCAAGACAATCATAGCTCTGAGGGTAAAAATCCACTCAGAAAAGAGGGCCCAATAACATTCGTCTTTCACAGTTCTATTTTTAAGCTTACAGATCAAAAACAGGAAGGCACCATTAAAATTTCCCCTTGCAAAGTGCTTTCAAAGCAAAAATTATGGTCGTTTCCAAGATTACACACGTTTGGTTTCTGTCAGTGGTGCAGAGGATACCACAAACACACATGAGGTTTGTAACTTAAACAGTACTCTGAAGACACGGGTCCCCTTGCAACCCAAGTGTAATTCTGGTTTGCTTCTCAGAGACTGTCTCCAGGCAGAGGATGTTACGCATAAACCAATATTTGCTGGAGGGAGCAGTGGAGCTTTCAATAGCTGTGTCACTTAAGAGGATTGATGCAGCATTCAACATATCAGATTACTATTCACAAGTCTTTAAGAGAAGATATCTGACACTTTATGATTGATATGTAAAGTGACTGGAAAGACTTAACATAGATGAATGGCTTCATGAGAGAATCAGCAGAGCAGCAGCCAGTGGCAAGACACTGCACTGAATTACACTGGCAATTCTGAAATATACTGCTTTTGTTCAGATACTGTGACAGGCAACAGTACAGAATACACGTCAGTGAACCATCCCAGACCCACCAATAAAGTTACATGCCGTAGATCTGCAAAGAATTCACAAGTGTTTAATCCTGATTCATCAAGTTTTGACTTAACAATTACCAGTCAAAAAGAAAAAAAAAGCAAGCAAGAATATAACTTGTATTTCCCAGTTGCAGCTTCCATTACATCAACTTCACCGTTGAGGTCAAGTGGGCAGAATTAGCTCTATTGCGTGATACAAAACACATACACCAGCTACAGGGCTGCATTCTGGAAATAAAGAGATGAGAGTCTGACTCCCTTTCAGGATCAGTTGAAAACAGCACGCAGACACTTCTGATCTTAGTACGTGACAGTCAGAGATCTGTTAATAGTTCAGACAACTTCCCTTATATTTCTATATTTCTAGTTTGCAGGTCAAACGTATCTTCTCCAGCTCAACTGAAGGAGATACCTCTACTGGAAAATCAGCTACCCTTGTAGATCTAAGCATGGCACTCATGAGGAAGCAATGCCTTCTTGTCAGAGAGATACAATATGAGCCTGTCACATCATGCATTATTCAATTGCAACCCACTTAGCTTGGAAGGCAAGGATTATTACGCACCATTCTCTCCTCCTGGACACTGACACATTTAAAACGTGCACAACAAGAATTTCTGCCCTGTTTGGACTACCAGACCCACACCACCCACCTGGAGCATTCCCAGAGTCTCTGGCAGTCCAGCGCTGAGTCCACTTGTTACTATAAAACCTGACATCCCCATCAGCCTTTCTCCTCCTTCCTTCTCTTCTCCTCAGAGGCAGGCTTCTATTTTACTCTGTTTTTTCCTTAAGTCTCCTCAGGAAAGGCAGTAGAGCTTGGAAGCAACATTTACATAAGCTGAGAGCTGAGGCCTTTCCTATACACAAATGACAGGCTGGTGATGGTGCAGCTTCTCCTAGCTTTGAGATCAGAGTCCTGTTTGAGACTGCTGAAAGCAATGTGAAAGTAACTCACATCAAACAATCCAAAAAGCAAGCTGGGACAATTTAACAGTGCCTGTGCATCTTTTTCTACCGATTTTCAGATGCAGTTTAATAAAGTGCAACTTTTTGCATTAAAGTACTTATAACATTGCTTTTAAATCATGCTATGATTCAGGAGGACTTCATGCCAGATGATACTTATTCTTGTGTAACGGCAGACCAAGACAACAATGCTTCACAGTGTTTTTTCGTCTAGAACTAGAGCCTCTCATTAAAGATCCAGCAGATGCATTCACTCCATCACCCTCCCTTTAACCAGCAAACACCCAAACAGGTTCCCTTTTGTTTCATCTGCTGTATTTTTGTCTACACGAGAAAATGGAATCTGAAAGAAATTTTAGACATTGGATATGGCATTTTCCATACCAGGTGCCCCATTAAGACAGAGGAAAAACCTCAGAACAGCTAAGATGAAGCTACATCAGTTCCTGAAGAAACTATTTAACTATCAGAAAGAGCAAGGCACTAAACTTGACAGCCTAAAAGGTTTCTTCCAATCCCATCTGTCAAACCCAGACTTCAGATTTTACACGTGTGCTCACACACACACACTAGAGTTATGAGGTGTCTTGAGAAAGGAACTTGGTCCCTCCTCTGGTTGTCTGGATTTATACTTACTCAGGTCAAGGAAAGCAGACCTCTGGTTTTACTGCTAGAGCTGTAACATAGAACTTCAGTAGCAGTTTCCAAATCTTCCTTATTCAATCTTCCCAATTCCCTTGGCACTGGTTATTTCAGATTCTTTCTAGTCTATCACCAAGGTAACAGCTCCTTTTCCCAACATCTTCAAAATCTTCTATCACTGCTGCTCCCCTCAGCTAGATCTCGGGCCCTTCCGTCTCTTTTGCACAGCCACCTCCTCTCTTTTGCTCCCTTCCCAGCACACTGCTCTTGTCCAGAATCACTCTGGTTCTTCAACCACTTTCTATCAGGTGTGGCATCCAATTGAATTGCCCCACCTTGCATTTTTAAGTCTTAGGGGTACCATCTTGCTTTAATATCCTACTACACGTAACCGTTTCACTCCCTTTCCATTTCCCACTCCTCCAAATCCTTTCATCTTTCTGTGCTCGGCTCCATGCCTTTCCCATGATGCCTCATCAACCTGAACAGGCTCCCTCCTCTATGGTATCAAATAACCCCAAACCTCTCAAATCCTTACTAAAATAAGCTTCACCTACCCCAGCTTCCTGCCTTGCCAAACAAGCTTAGTTTTAGCCCTTCTCTAAAAGCTTTTAAAAATACCAAATAAGTATCACTTTCCACCGTGAAAAACCTTTTGGTTGTAATAAGATGCATGCCAAATTGCCACTTGCCCAGGCTCCTTTGATGCATGAGCTCTCATTCTCTTTGTTTAGGCTGTAAAGTATTTGGGACTGGAACCTTGCATTTATGGCAGTGAAAATACCACGCACATTTCCAGCCCTGCATGATCAGTCTCAACTCTCCCAGGCAAATGGCCAGCGCTCAGACATTTCTGTGTCCAAGTTCTGAATGCCCTGCACTGCACACCCCTCCTTCACCTAGATTTCAGAAGTTTGCTCTCTCCTCTCTCCATAAACAAGCGTGCAAGCTATCCACAGCACTTCAGGAGCCAAGTAAGGGAGCAATTTCCTTTGCTCAGCTGGTGCCTGGACATGCCCCCAACTTTCTGTGACCCCAGGCTGGTTGGAAATGTTAGGGGGAGGATAGAGGGGAGCTGGGCTAGAAATTAGCCAATTAACGATTTCTCAGCAAAATGCAACAGCCCCAACCCTACATCTTCCAAACCACAGAAGAATTTTCTTTCAAAATACTTTCCCCTCAGTCAGCAGTCTGCTCGCCCTCCCCCCTTTGTCAGACCTGCTTCTGGAAAAAGTCTCCCTGCTCCAGAGAGAGACGCGGCGACTCAACACCGGCTGTGCTTTCCTTGTCTAAATATTCTGCAGAGAAAAGAACTAGCCACAGCTATCAAATGTGACCATCTGCAGACAGGAGCTCTTCAGCTTTTGTCTCTCTCCCATTCCTTCCTGTCCCCTCTTTTTTTTTTTTCCTTTAAATAGCAGAAACATCATGCCAACACACACACACACAAAAGAATAATGACATTTCTTCTAAACAGTTCTGTATTACACATGCTTGACATTCAACCAGCAAGAAGTAATAAACATTTACTACTTTGCTTGGAGTACAAGGGTGGGAGGAGGTAGGAGAAAAAGGAAGAAACTAAACTACATCTAGTACTCTGTGCCAATTTGATTTAGCACTTGAAAGTGGCAGTCAGGCTGCCACAGCTGGCAAATAGGCTGCAGAAAGATGCACTTGGGCAAGAAGATGGCTTCAAGCCTCAAGAGCAATTTGGAGGCTTCTGAGCTGCCTCCCCTCTGCTCCATCACTCTCACAACAAGTTGGGCAAGCACTAGGAAGACGTATAGTTTTCAAGCAAGAACTTTGACTCTTCCATTCAATAGTCTATTTCTTGTGCTAGCAGCTACTCTTACATAATAGGTTCATTTGACAGAAATACAGTCTGTGTATTGCTACACTGTTGGCACAAATAAATGTAAAGTACTCCCCTGCACTGTACCAGCTCCAATGAGAATGCTGGGCACAAACCCAGAGAAGCAGTAACTTACAGCAAATACCTGGCATATAAAACAGCATGTAAACCCCCATTTTTCCCAATCAAACTCTAATAGCACAAATGACTTCTTGTGAAATAAGCTCATAAACAATCCCAAGCTCTCTTCTAGGCAAATTTCCAGGTAAATGCATCTGTAGAAACAGCATTTCACCTGGTGCAAGAGAACGTGAACTCTGCACCTTGTGGGTCCAACAAGGGTCAGTCTGAAGAAAACTACAAATGTTCAAGCTTCTCCTCACAATCAGCATTTGTATTAGGCTGGGTCTCAAAAACTACAGGCCAACATTTAGAAAATATACCATATTTAGAAATATTCAACTTTTTTTTTTTTTTTAAAAAAAAAAAGCTCTGCAACTACACAAGAAACATAAACCAACATAATCTCTTAGATCTGGGCACACCACAGACGGTTTTAAAGAGAAAACTTCAGTAACAAATGTCATCTGTTTCTCTTTGTAAAAACAGACTACAGCTGTTCTCTTTGCAGATTTTTTTCCAGCTTTATAAAAGGAGCACTACTACGATATTCAATAATTTGTCTTTCATCTTTCCTCTTTGCAGACCCAGCAACATTACTCCCAGATATCTGAGCCTTGGGGTTGCTCAGCCTCTTTAAAGGTCTTTGGAAAAAGACAAAGTAAGCCTCAAGTTGCCTCCAAAGTCCTGGCCTTCAGATCCATCTTCAGTTATGGCTTAAGCGGTTTGATCTCAAAACTAGACAGTAAAACAGTTTCTATTTATGCCTGAGTACCACTAATGAATGGAAGCATCCTTTTAGCTTGCCTTGAACTCCGGTGAACTCTCAGAGCTAACCGCTCAAAAAGCTGGGACCATCTCAAGCAGAATATCGCTGGGTGGGAAGAATTTCAGCCAAAATGTTTAATTGAATTTATTTCCAAGAAAGAGGCCAAGTGGGGGAGGGGAAGCTGTTTTCCCTGCATTAAGCAGTTTTGGCAGCCTCATATTTGTGCAGCCTCATGTTCTTCTGTGCTTTGGAGCACGAGCTTGAAGGCTAGCAGCAACATATGCACAGTTCACGTATTCTGTCATTTCTGTGCAAACCCACCCAAATTTGGCCTTGTTAGAAGCCTTTTGGGCTGGAATGGGAGGGAAAGAAGCAAAAAACAAGTCTCTACTGACCTCGCGTAAACTGTGATCTGTTAGAGAGCAGTGGGCTGGACACCCAAAACGACTCATACTTCTCCAAATGCAGTTTGGAACGGATGAATGCTTGAACAGGCTGCTGCTATACCAGATGCATCCTACCTCCAGTGTGTCCCCAGGTTCTCAGAGCACTATCTTTACTTCCCATCAACCTGTTCCTGTAAGAACTTCCTCATCTCACATCTCAAATAACACCATACACCTTAGGTTTAGCAAATGTGGCCAGTTATAGCTGAAATGCATCGGAGGGAACTCATACAAGCAGATCCTCCTTGGAAGATGTTCAGTCCTTGAGATGCTGCCATGATCTAGCTTGAGATAAGGCACATTATCCAAGACAATTTTAAACCCAGCACTGTTTGGGCCTAAAAGGGAAGAAATTTTTACAGAGCAAGACAAAGGCTGGGGTAGAAGAGACTGTGTGGTGAGGAAGACTGCCAGGGAAGACAGCATGACACCAGCCAGAGGGTAGGGCTGGAAAAGATGTATGCACAGACGATGAGTAGAAGAGGAAAAAGAGGGGAATGCAACTTAGATCCTTGAGTATTACCAGCACACTATGCTACAGGACTGGCCCTGCAGCCTTAACATTTTTTGAGTTTTGTTTCAGTACAGTATGAATAGGAAAGAAAACACATATTTTTATATATATTATTATTATATTATATTATATTATTATATAATATTATATATATTATATTATATATATATATATATATATAAATATGTGTTTTCTTTTATGTTCTTATATGTTATTTTATATATATAATATAAACATGTTATTTATATATATATAAAATGGTAAACAGAGCGCTTAGAAAACTGATTCCCCAAAGTTCTCCTAGTTAAAGTGTCAGGAAGCATCTGGCAGAGTTTGATATGAAAAAAATAAGTAGCTCCCAAATTCTTTGGGTCCAGAAGCTGTTTCTCCCCCCTATATACCAGCATGTGTGCTTACTGTTGTTTGTTTTTTGACACCTTTGGTGCGTATCTGGTGCCTAAGGCAGGATCTTGCCTTATGAAGACAGTATTGGTTAATGCACGGGGAAGCTACCCTAGGGAAAGACAACCCCTCCTGTTATTGTGGTTCCCTCAAAGATACTTTGAAGCACAGGTTAAAAAAAAGTCACTGAAGTTATTTGTTGCTTGGAATCTTCATGGGTCTGCACACAGGACTACCACCAAAACCAGGAGAAGGTAAGTTTGAAACTTTAGAAGTACACTTTCTCTTTACTGGGAGCTGGTAAGTTTCTTTTTGCTTATATCTGGTTTCATTCTCTCAGTAAGGTTAAGTAAAAATCACACAGTGGTACAAGAGGCAGGTTCCCTCCCCCCCCCTTTATAAAGTGCAGTGACTACCTGGGTGATCCTGCAAGACAGTGGAGAACAAAACAGAAAGTGGTGCTTTTACTCCAAGAAAGATGAGTTGCATGCTCTGGAGAAGTGCTTGGTTTGGAAGATTCCTCATCAGATTCCAAATGCAGCTTCAAAACATGAAGTGAGGCTGATTTTTCCCCCCATGCTCCCACCAGACCAAAGCTGAAAAGATGCTGCTGGTGGTGACATTTCAAAGAAATAGGACTGACATCCAGAAGCTCCCAGAACTTCCCTAGAACTCTTCCTCTGGTACTAAGCCCTGCTTACAGGGGAGAGAGGAGACTACACCAAGCATTTTCCAGCACGCATCTCTGATCTCTTTGGTCATCTCTGATCACTCTGGAATTCTTTTTTGGCTCTTCATAGCCCTGAACGTATCCCTTGTACTTGCGGAGGTAGGAAAGACTGAGTACAGATGCACTCAAACTTAAAACACAACAGATGTGAACTCTGCCAGTCTGCACAAGCAGTCACGCTACAGAATTACACATAATTATTTGCCTTTCACTTTTTGAGGTGCCTAACCCTGGCTCCAAGATACCCTCAGTTTCTCATATATGACACACACATCAGAACTCTGAAGCTTCAGCCTCCCTCTAGCAGTGTACCGAGGGAGAGAGACCCTGGGGAGCACTCAAGCGCACAAAAGCTGAGGCGGCGTGGTTTTCAGTGTGCCCTTAGGGCTGTTGCCACAGGAAGCTATTCATTCACCTCGACTCTGCTGCCTGTTGACTATCCCGCCCAGCGTCCATCGCCGGTCCAGGCGCCTCAGGTGAGCCTTGCGTCGCTTAGAAACTAGTTTGGAACATGGATGGAAACATAAAAGGAAAAAAAAAATAATGGTGGGAGGGTGAGAAATAAAAACAAAACATGGCATTTACAAGCACCAGTCTTGTTAAACAAACAGATCAGGTGGGAGGCAGAAACCGGTTTAGTTGATATAGTACAGTAAAACAAGTTAGAATCTTGAGCCTGAGAAATATAAATCACCTAGAACTGTCAAAAATTGCTACTGTTGCTATTGGCTTTAAGAAAAATATGAAAAGACATATGTATACCCAAAAGCAAACTGCACAACAGAGGAAAACTTGCCCGTGGTGACTGCAGTGGCAGGTCAGATCAATATCACACTACTGTTGCATGTCCTAGTCAGGCTGAAGGCTCTTTGAAGAATTCAGTCCATTCCATGCAACAGTCAAAACCAGAGCTCTAACCCTCTCTAAGCAAATTATCATGTTAAAAAAAAAAAAAAAAATCCAGGTAGAAAAACAAAGAATATGGCTTCTCATACGTGAGCACACTTAACAGCACTCAGGAACTGAATTCAAGTGGAGACTGACGTCTCCTTGATTGCAACATATGACTCATAAGTACTGCCACAGATAACGTTCATGATTCAAACAACTTCTAACATACTGATTAAAAATATAAGGAAATAAAAACTTATTTTGATAACTAACCTGTTTTTGAGCAGGCTCAAGAAGCTAACAAGCTAGAAATGTGAATTAGTTCCGCACTCAAACAGTAATTTATGCTTCAAATATAAACAAAGATGAAGGATTTATGGAAATGACACTGTGAGAGCAGCTGTGCACAGAGGACACCACTTGTTTTGCAGATTACATACATGGAACTGAACTTCAGCTCCTTTGTCTACTTGTGAAGATGTGAACACAGAACATTCGGATTGGCACAAAACCTCGACACTTTCCTTTTTCCATGCTTCCAATGGAAGGCCTTCCTTTCTGTTGGAAGCATGCTTGGTGTTATCAGATTAAAGCAAAAGCTGTTCATCAATTAATTCCTTTATGTTGACTCTTAAGTCATTTTGGGAATGTACTCTCAGACTCATGAGAGCAGACACCGTGGGATTCCAGGCAACCAGGAGCAGCAGAGTGATTTGATCAGGGGAAGGATTGGCTGTTCAAGTAAGAAAATATTAACTTACCCAAACAAGCAGCTGATGCCCCTGCCCTCTCCCCCCCAGCATCCATAGTTAGACACCAGAAGGGTTATTTATCAAAAAGTATCTAATCCTTTCAGGGGATTATTTCAGAGTTCTGATTTAACAGCTTCTGTGGCTGCAAATGTTCATCTGTATTGCTTTCCAAAAGTTTTCCAAACTTTGTAAGAGGCTGATGCTCTAAACACAGGCCCAGGTAGCACCTGACTGTCTGCCCTCATCCTACAGAAAGATGTTGTGCAGGCTCAAATAGAAGGCGGAAACACTTCTGCCATACACACTCTGCACACACAGACTGGGGCACTTAATTGCAGCCCAACCAGTTTTATTGGAACCCCCTTCACCTGCTTACTGAGAGTTGGCCAGTTGTCTGTGAAAGTATCTTTGTTTTTACACACTCACAGAATCATAGAATCGCTCAGGTTGGAAAAGATCTTAAAGATCATCAAGTCCAACTGCAACCTAACCATATTACCTTAACTCTAACAACCCTCTGCTAAATCATGTCCCTCAGCACCACATCCAAATGGTTTTACAACACATTCAGGCATGGTGACTCAACCATCTCCCTGGGGAGCCTACTCCAGGGCTTAACAACCCTTTCTGTAAAGAAGTTTTTCCTGATATCCAGCCTAAACTTAGCCTGGCACAACTTGAAGCCATTTCCTCTCGTCCTTCAAGAATTGGTCTTTCCTTATCATAGAACTGTACAATAAGGAAGGACTAACTCTTGAAGAAAGCCTTTCCTTTTTATTAATAAATATTAGGAGGACATTTCACTACGTGGCAAGAATAGCTCTAGTAAAGAAAAAAAAACAAAAAACAAAAGGAGGAAAAAAAAGAACAAAAGAAGCCTCAGCTTGTGGTTAATAACATAGAACAAAGTTACTGAAAAGCAAAGAAAAGTTGGGCACATCAAAGCAGCTGTGGAAGTAATGCAATTAGATTTGTCACTGGGATGGAACTGAACATGGGAAGAATGGTCTCAGATTTCAATGTATCTGGACTTGCAGTAAGACAGGGAATGTGACTGCTGACCATAGCTGAGGAGAGCAATGTAGCAGATTAAAGAGGGCTGAGAAGAAGAAGATAATAAACATTTGATGGATTTTCCATTACCAAGACTGCCATGCAGCAACAACCCTGTGCAGAGTACACTCCAGAGGGCAACATGAAAGGAAGAGATCTTAAAATGAAAGCAGTTAAAGCAATAAGGCTGTCAAGCACACGCCATATTTAAGAGTCAGGAAAAGGGAGGCAGCTACAGATCAACAGACAAGACATTCTTCAACTCTTTCAGAGAACAGCAGTAAGTTGCTTGCTCTTTACCAGCAGGAACTTCACTAACTGCTTTTGCATCTGCTAAAACGTTGTGTCATAGCAGATTGGTCTACCAGTAGGTCTCTAAATCCTAAGTGACCCAGGATACGGGTAGCTTTGAGCAGGGAAAAAAGCATTAGAGCCAAAGATGTGAATAAGCCATAGATATCACTCCTGATGTCCAGCACAAAACAATGTTCTGGCTGTTAGCTATCTTAATGGGCAGAATCATCCCAACACATCTCAAACCTATCTGTTCGACAGGAAGTTCTGTTTGTTTTCCACATACATTGCAGAATGAGCATCATGTCAAAAGCACCTACAAATTTAGCTAGAGATTCATTAGAATGGAGCAAATAATAATAAAAGTGTCCTTTGTACACAGTTACTACATGAAAAGTCCATTAAGCTGTGGTTAGTCTTTCATAATGGAAAAGGGGAACACATGAGGCTGTACTGTTCCATTTCTGGAACCTGAATAAGCATCTTTAGCCAAAAAACAGTGCTGCTGAATACATATACATGACAAATGGTATCTCATTTTTAGCAGAATAAGACCTCCACACACTCACAGAACACAGCAAGCAGCAGTTAAGCTAGTTTCAAGGATTTATTTTAAAAGTGTAATGAGAAGCCACCACTGAAGTTGAACCTCTTTTTCATCGCCTGCGGCTTCAAAAAGCAGCATCTTCCAATTAACAGCTCTCATTTGTATAATTTCTGTAGATAAGCTATGCAAATTCTCTCTTTCAGAAGCCACCACAATCCAAGATCTCTACAAGAACACAGTGCTTGGACTTGCACAAAAGTTGTTTTCGTATTGTTTAAGAGTATTAAAATGAACACCATTTCTGCTTTAGAACTTTTGTTACAGTGACAGTCCGAGTCACAAAGGGATTACAGGCTTGTGCTTTTCCCCAGTTTCTTCTGCAACAATTTATGTACTGATACAAAAAAGTCAGAGAAGTTCTGCAGTGGTTTAGCAGCCACAAATGGTGATAAGAGCCTTCACAGTTTGTTTCCTACAGGTGGAAAAGCATAAAGCAAAGCAAGTACCAGTTTCCCCTTGATAACAAAAAACTTTCCATACCTTCCCCAGTTTTGGATGTGTTGATGTCAGAATCATCTCTGGTTCCATTTTGGGATTCCAGGTATGTAGCAGGGACCCAGCCCTGCTCCTCTGCAGTGCTCACAAACCACCATCCTACAAAAGAAGCAAAAGAAGTTGCTCAGTCAACAGAGTAAGAGCAAGAATAGTGAGATGCTACTGAGAAACAGGTAGAGAGTCAAAACACTTAGAGTAGGTTTAAATCACTCTGAATCCTCCTAGAAAGAGGCTGTTTCTATCAGATACCCTCACAGTGCCAGATGAGTGCACAAGCGAGTCACAAAAATAAAGAAATAATTGTTAAGGACAGTTTCTTCTAAGAAATCTGAAATCTATCCGCAACAACTCTGATTGGAGTTATTCAGTTCAGTCTCTCAAAGCTTTTGCAATGTGTACATCTACAGAATTGAAACACTTCCTCAGCACTGGGGAAATGAAGGAGATGGTACAAATCCTGATATGGTGCATCACCAAAAGAAAAAAAAAAAAGGAGTTAGAGTAACTGAAGGGCACAAATCTCAGATTAGGCTATAAGTGCTTCTAGCACACTTGTCACTGAGGCTGTCATTCAACAATCATGACCAGAATTCAACACTCCAGGAAGGACTACTCAGAAATAAGAGGAGAAAACAACAACTGAAACATGACTTCAGGCTGTAAACACAAGCTATTTGGCTTCTCATCTGAATCTCCATGTTTCCATCACCGTTTATAAAAACATCAATGACAGTGAACTCTATTGAGAGAACCTTTAGGTCACAGCTATGGATGGTTCACCTACAATCTTACTCATCCAACTTTTAGTTAAGTGCATCCCTGTTGTAACTGTCCTTGCCTCTTTTCTTCCTTGGCTCCATTCAGCTATAGACTCTTGTGTTAAGTTCAATGTAAAGCTGCTCACCCAACAAACTGTGGCTCTCAGTTGCAAGTAGAACTACATTTCGCTCCCATCAGGTAAGGGCAGGGTTAAGATACAGGACAATAAAAAGCTAAGAAAACAATGGAAATGTTTTACCTTCTATAATATCTCCCCAAAAATGCAAGCTGATTTGTCAGAATAGCACCAGCTATTGTTCAACAGCAGTTTCAGAGCCTCCCCAAAGGGAGATGAGAAAGCAGTTATTTCTGCACAAGCGCTTCAAAACAGTTTACATACTTTAATGGCCATCATAAAACCAAGAAATTTCACAGGAACCTGAACCTGCCTGTAATGAGCTAAGACAGAGACAAGCTGGCTGGTTTATAAATAGATGGGGCACAAACTTAATACATTTATGGCAAATCACAGACTCACGTGGTGGCCACACAGCCCTTCTGCAACCCTTCTCCTCCCACATTCATATCAAAATTTGTTAGGGAAGGTTGTACTGGAAGACAGGAGTTAGAATTCCTCATTTTTCTTCCTGGAGCCTGCTGCAGGGAGACATGTGGCCCAAGGAACAAACCCCCTTGCTTGTCACAGCACAGCTGCTAGGTTGCTCTATTTATTTACCCTCCAAGCTCAGACACAGCTTTCCATTTTCTGGCCCAGCAGAGGGTTGGAAACTTCGCTTCATGAAGCTCATGGTTGGAAAGTTTAAATTTAGTTATTCCTCCTCAGCAGGAGGTGGATTCTCTTGCCACGAAGGCCACAGCAGCAAGCACTCAGAATCTGCCAGAGTTTCAAAAATGCATCTTCATGGTTGTTCCTCGTTTACCAGTAATGCATTGACATGGGTAGCAAACACAGTTCAGTACATGCTTGTAATTAAGCACAAAAAGAAGAAAAGTCCAAATGGATGCTCACAAGAAAAATGTGGAATTTTAGAGTGCACAGGCAGAAATTGCTAAGGTAGCTCATACTTTACAAGGTAAGGTATCTGAATTATGATGGCACACCTAAGCCATATCCTTTACTGAAAGTAAATAACAACAAAGGGCAAGAACTTAGAGCCTCCTAGGAGAAAGTGGAGGAAGGGCAAGTAAGTGCCACAATGCAGCTTGTGCATGACACCCACAACTTGCAGAAAGCAAATCTGCCCAGCTGTTAATGCCGTAGCTTGCTCTGCACTACCAATCCATCAAAAATATGACAGCAGCTGCTATTTGGCCCCACCAGCACCACCTATTTATTTATTTATTTAGCAAGTTCACACAGTTCCTGGTCTACAGGCAAGTTAGCCAGATTGGCCTTTGTTTGCAGAAAGTAAGACTAAAATAAGGCAACTACTGCTTGTCCCTCCCCTGCCACCTTTCCCAAACCATCACGGTATTGCAGAAACGTTGTTAGAAAATTTACTTTTGAAACAGAACAAAACACTGCATTTATTTTGAGTTTTCTCTCTACGCTGGAGTTTAGCTCAACTTCACAATTCATTATTAAATCCATTCTACAGCAACATCTGCATGGAATTATGTAAAGTTATCTGTGTGCGCTGCCAAGCCAGTCTGAGGTTCGCTCTTGCACTCACACCATCTGTAAAAATTAGGCAGTGATTTGTAGCTCGAGTTAACCCTTACAGATACCTCTGACTCTCAGACATCAATATGCAGCTCTAAAGCTGATGTGGCATGGATGTCTAGATGGAGATTATAACCTGGACCTCAGCCCTGGTAAGGATTCAAAGGGAGTTTCAGTCCCAGAGGAGGCACATAGAGAACTATAGCCATGGCATCAAGCTCAGCTTAAGTTTTGCTGTATTACTCAAAATTGTGCCTTAATATTAATCCAGGAATACAAATTTCTAAGGTAAGCATGCAACATTCTCTCCACGTGAGTTGACTTTTTGGTTGGCATACATCAGCATCCTTCGCTGCAATAGCCAAGATACCTCAATACTCACAAGGTCCATCTAGCTTCTGATCGCTCAGATTTTGGTACGGATCTACATCAGCTATTAAGGGATGAAAGAGTTCCACTTCTACTACAATGATGACTGTGAAACAGATTAGCGACATTTAAGAATAAGTGACCCCAAAAAAGGATTCTAAGAATCTTAATTCTGATTTTAATTATATTCCTAGTTCTCTCACCAAAAGGCTTTAAAAAAAAATGTAGAATTAAGGAAGCGAGGGTTGTCGTCAACCAACCCTACTGGAAACCACCAGAAAACAGTGATTCACAAAACAGTTATAGGACTATATTTTGTGAAAGTTTCAATTATGTTGACCCTCACCCATCTTTGCTTCCATATTTCTGCACACAGACGGGAAATTTAGGGCTTGAACAAAAGTAGCTTATGAGGTGCCACAAAAAAAAACTTAAAAAAAAGACAAAAAGAAAAAGCATGATCTTGCTGAATACTGGCCTCTAGTTCTCCCCTCAGCCATTAAGTTCTCTGCAGATCTTTACCGCCAACTTTTAAATTAACCAAAATAAACAAGGGTAGCAGCACTGTAAAAAGGGAATAAGAATCTCTCCTGCATGAGTGGACAACACATTCTTCTAAACAAACACTTAAATAACACTCCACCTCTCAAGAGTCTTGGAAAAACCACACTTAAGCAGCAGTTTGGTACATCTGGATGTGCTCTTTGCAGTTCAGAGAGCTGCTACCTTTAAGTCTTTTTGCCTTAGATCAAGAAACCTCAAAAGACAGTTCCAACAATTTGAGTTGCCCTGCAAAGCAGTACTAGATGCTATCAGGCCTCTTCAAATATGGCACACAGACGTTTTCACACCAACAGCTGACTATTTTCACTCAGAGATGCTGTCTGCTTTTTTAAAGAACAGCTTGGGTGTGAGTATTTGCTGTACAGATGCAGGCACTTGCTTTTTCCTCCCCTCTGGAGCTCTTACTTCCCACACAGTGCATGTATATTTGATACACCTAGAAAAGTCAGTTATAATTGCTTTGGACAGGCCTCCAAAGAACACGCAGAAGAAGAAAGACATCAGAAGTAGCATTTTGCATGAGGGATTTTGTGCAGTAAGCATATTCCCACACCCACTTCCTAAAATTTCACTGCAGTGTCCGTATACTGTTAGATATTACCATTGTACATGCTGGCTCTTCTCTCTGCACCGGGCTGCTTATTCACACACATTTGGCAACAGCACCTGGTTGACAGCACTGAAATCACATGAAATAAGGCCAGTGCCTGATTTCAGAGCATTTTACATGCTTGCTATCACAAAGAGGCACCTTTCTGTTATATATGCGCATACATGCGAGAGGTCTTCCTCACATGGCCCTTACTGTGGTTTAGGGTATAGAGGTCCATATGTGAGCCACTGCCCATCAGACTGAGGCTGTCATCTCTGGGTGAATTATTAAAGTCAGTGAAATATTAAAGGCAGCTTTCATCTTCAAACACAGGGTTTCTCAGCCTGTGTGCACCACAGATTTCATGGCAGTCATAAGCAAGGTTTACCTCCTTTTAAACACGGAAGCAGGGCTCAAACAGAAGATGTGCTAAAAGAAAAAAGATGTACTTGTACCAGACATCCCACTGGAACATAATGAAGATTGACAGCACAGATTCACAGCCTTTTACGTGCCATACCAAACCAGACTGGGCCACATGTTAGAATCACACAGAATCACAGAATTGTAGGGGTTGGAAGGGACCTCCAGAGATCATTGAGTCCAACCCCCCTGCCAAACCAGGTTCCCTACACCAGGTCGCACAGATAGGCATCCAGGCAGGTCTTGAACATCTCCAGAGAAGGAGACTCCAATATTAGGATTGCAGCTCAACTGCATGTCGTGATCCTTCCAACCGGTTCAAGTCCTAGAGCTACATCCTAGCAGCACAGTATCTATGCATTTCCAGGGGCAAATCCATTCCCAACTGGAAGCCCCATTTTGCAAAAGCAGTCAAGTGTACAAGGGTTCTAATCTAACTTGCAACTACTTGTGGTTGACCTCTAGGTACATACAACTTCAGGAGTAAACAAAAAATAAACCCACTATAGCCTATATTATTGCTCTTCTCCAAGAGGTTTTCAAATTTGCTGAGGAAATACCCCAAGAACTTTACATTGCTCTGGCTGGGCAGCAGAGTTGCTAGATTTCTCATGTGAGAGAAAACAGAAAGGTGTCTTGCCTGCAGTTCCTCTTCTGGTAGTCCAGCATAGGAGAAAACTTGTCAGGCACCACAGGAATTGCAATTTCTATATGAGCCATGAAACAGGTTTTCTATCAGACCACCAAAAGCTGAATGGAGAACTACAAACATAGAAACTCTAGTACTACTGTTTCATTGGTTTTTTTTTTGTCTGTTTTTTGAAGGAATGTGAGCATTCTCCCTCTCAAAGAAAATAAGTTAAGTTTGGAGAGTCAAAGACAGTCAAGAGTCAGCCCATCTAAGTGCTTGCACGCTCCAGAGCCTTGCTTCAGCATTTTACAAGAAACCCTACACCAACATAACAGCAGCTTCAGCTTAAGAGCATCACTTAAGAGCCCTGTGAACCCAAAGCAAATATAGAATGCATAGGAGACACTTCACTCTCCTCCACCTTTTTTAAAAGGAATCTGAATGCTAAGCTGTGTTTTCAAGGTAAAGGCTACAGCAGTTTTGGCTTAATTTGCTGATGGAAACAATGTCTGAGAAGAGGGCTTCCTGAGGAGAGGGAAGAGATGGGAAGTAGGAGGTGGGGACCACTGGATGGCTGGTCTCTGCTGATATCATTTTTTTGGCTATTAACAGAACAGCACTTTGCTTTATGGAGCTAAAAGTCAGAACAGAAGGCCAAGAACTGAGACCAGGATTTGCTGTTCTCCAGCAATAGCTGATAGTAATAGCTAAACAGCTAATACTTAGGGCTCAGCAGCAGCACAGGGAATTGAATTCCTTGCACTACTCCAGTTATTACCGAATTCAGAGAAATCAGAAATGAATCCCAAAGTCTGTGCGGTGTTACAAGTGAAAGAGTCATCTTTTCCTTGTAATAACTACCTGTTAAGGTAACTAGTTGCTTCCAGTCTATGTGGTTACAGACTTGCTATCCCAATCCTTCAAGTTAGCCATCTTTTTCCACCCCTACTACCAATCACATGAGCTCAGCAGATGGAAGTTCTGCAGCTGTGCCTTTAGTACCTCTCCCCCTTCCTGCTATACTCAGTTCCTTTGGTTGCAAAGCTAGCTGGCATGAAGGATGCAGTACATGTGAATAAAATATTTAATTATTGCTGTCACACAAGTTTTTCCTGGACCAAAAGTAGCTGAGCTGCCTAGGTATGTACATAAGCACTCAATTGAGAGCCCCCAAGTGAATCTCAGATTCTGGCTTTAACATCTAGCTTGCCTGGATTTCTTTCACATCACATTATATGCACAAACATATGTAGAAATTCACACCCTGACCTCTGCATTCAAAAAAGCATAATTCTAGTCTTCTACTGGGATTGGAGCTGTATTTTCTTGTACTTCTGGAATAAGCAGAAATGTTTAGAACATGGGAAAAATTCATGGGAAAAGCAAAAACTGGATAATATACAAATCAGCTCTAATACTTTATGGGTTACATCACTAGTAGAGACGATGGATATTCGGAGTCTTAGACAACGAGGAAATACCATATTACTGTGTTTGTTCAAATCTTATATGCAAGTAGGTGGTAAGTCGTCCAGAGGTACACATTTGGAAAAATACTTACATACTTATCTCTTATTATAATAGGGAAATTATGCATGTTCACGTAAGTGTAAAATGCTCTGTTTATCTTAGCATTCTGATAACATTAAACTCCCCTTATGCTGGATCTGCAGCTATTTGCTATGGCTCAGTAGATACCTAAGGGCTTCCCCTCCCTGTTTTTTTTTTGTTTTTTTTTTTTATTTTTTTGGTTTTTTTTTTTGTTTTAAGAAAAAAAGACCTCAAGCTCATGTATTGACACAGCTGGAATGAAGGCATCTGCCAAACACGTTCTCAAAAATTGGCACGTACATCCATGAGGCCATTGTATAATCCAGTACAAATTACACCAGTTGTGTCCTTAAAGCAAGGAAATAAATGCACTATTACATTAACAGCTATGCAAAAGTCTTGGAAATGTCCTGTAAATCCCAGGCAAAGTCCCATCAAGCTCTATATCACCAGCTTTCCCCAAATTATCAAGTACCCTGGGCTCCCAAAAGAGAAGCAGAAGAAAGTACTACTAGCTTTGCCAGTTGCAAAAAAAAACAAAAAACAGTCATCATGCCCAAACGTTGGCCAGCATCACAGGCTACTGAGGGCTGAAAGAGAACAGAGCAATGAAAAAGCCAGCAGGTTGCAAGTTGCAAAAAGGAAAAGATATTTCGAGTTTCAAATATACTAATGCCTTCTGAAAATAAATTTAATAGTCTTCCCCTTCCTGCTTCACTTGTTTCACGAACACCTCATGGTGAAACTGTCTGCAGTGTGTGCATTCCATATAAGCCAAGCAGTTTGTGGTTCACAGCCTTTGCTCAATACAGAAACAAAGGAACTAAGAGAGGAGTGTTTTTCTCGGAGGAACTATCAATCATGACAAGGAACAAAGCTTTCTTTTGGTGGGCATACTGTACTGCATAGGCAGCCTGGCTGCAGCTGTCAGCCTGTGAATGCCAAGCACTGCTCAGTAAGAGAGCAAAACAAGATCCACTGTAGCCAGAAAGCTTTCAGAAGGCCACTGACTTGCACTGGCCAGCCTGATCCTATTATTTGACCTGCAGAACCAGCCTAGGTATTCCAGAAAATACTTCATTCTACTTATTTCAGAAAATACTGCAGATTTTCCTTTTTCCATCGAATTGGCTTGGAAACAGGACTTCCTGCCTGACCTTCAAGTCTGATTGCAGTACAGATTAGTTTTCTCTTTCTTTTCCTCAATCTTCTTTCTCTTGTAAAGTGACAGATCTACACGTACTCCTCTCTCAGCAAAGAAATCTTTGATTGTAGTAACCATAAGATAAGATTGCTAGAGAGCACATTGACTTAATAGCCAGTACAAAAAGCTGTGTGTGGGGTCTGTACGGGCATCATGTGGTACCTGTACAGTGCCTTCCTCTCGTTACACAAGCCCTCAGAAGCTAACCAGTGAGGATGCCAACGGCAGCCTATCTCTTTCAGTACAGCTTCTCTGATCATTCAGGTCATTCATGGGCTACTTTCCTTGCTGTGTCCTTAATTACAGCCTACAGACTTTCATCTCTACTTCCAATAGGACTTCTGTTTTTTATCTACTTAGTGCTTTTACTCTTGGGAAGATCCAGCCCAAGTAGGGAAGCCAAACAATAAGCCCTCCCTTGCCCTACTCAAAGCCCGTTCAGCCATCTCCTCTCCAGCAACACATCATTTCTACATTTACACCTACTTTATAGATCTGAGTGAGGGTTCATGCTCAAATGATATCATGGACTCCATGTCTGTAGCCATTAGTAACTTAAGGAATCCCCAGCTCCAAGTGAGTTTGTTGAGGTGTAGGTAGAGAAAGATTGAGGCAAACAGTGCAGAACACACAGATCCAGGTGGTCGCTCTATGGCAAAAGAGCAACCCATTGCCTTCAGAAAGGCTATGCCTGCAGCAGATTTCCCAGAGCAAATGGTTACAGTGAGAGCATGCAAATAGATGGCCTTCCACCCCATAGGAGCATCTCAGCCCCAGGAACCAATGGAGACTCTCATTACCAGTTGTGAGGTTGCGTTTTCTGTGGTCAGCCAACAGGGTGCAATAGTCAAACTTGCATGCAATTTCCTTTACCTTCACAGGACTTAATCTTAAAGCAAACATATTTTGTGTCCAAGCTTTCTCTAGGAAAACATGAATAAGCTTTTAAATGGGTCTCATGGTAATCCTGTCCAAAGATTACAAATTACTTCCTAGAGGTTTAAAATGTTACAGACCCCCAGACCCAGCAGATAGGAGACAGCCTTCACAGGCAGCAGAGAATAGCCAGTATTCACAGCCCACACAGACTGACAAGTTGTTTTCCTTTTAATTTCTTTTTCTGAAGTCTTCAGAGAATGCGATGTCATTTGCTTACTGAGAAATCCTCAAAGCCACATGGATTCAGGAAAAAGAGACTCTGTGGACAAGGAGTGATCCTAGCAGAGTACAAAACAGCACTCCAGGTGCTAGAGTTGCATAGGAATCCCATTTTTCAGTCAAAAATACAGCAGCCACCTCTGAGACAGACTTCAATAACTTCAGGGCAGAATCCAGCAGCACTGGACAAAAGCTTGAAGCAAGGAACAAAGACCATTCAGCAGAAGTCAAAAGATAAAGCAGGCAGTGACACTGGCTCAGTCTGAAGCACAGCTGGGCTACCTAGCTAAAGACACTGCCCTTCTACAAGCAGCTGTATGGAATCCTTCAGAGCCATGAAGTTCCTCCTGCTAAAGGAAGGGAGACACTTTGGTCTCCTGGTGCCCAGCTCAGTGTGTAAAGCAGCACCACGCAGCACTTGGCCATCTCAGAAACAGCCATTTCCATACCCCAGCTGTTCCCTGGAGCTCTGCTTTCCAAATACAGCTTCTGTCCAGCTCTATTTATTAGATCTGGCAAGACCGTAGCCCAGATGGTACATTATTGCAAATACTGATGTAAGAAGCTGAATGCTCTGCTCGCCCTCAGACACCACTTCATTGCTCTTCTCCCGAGCTTCATTCAAGCCATGTTTCTGCAGTGACCCCAGGAGCTGAGCCTCAAAGAGCTGCCTGCACAGGGCAGCAGGAAATGACAGCTTCGGAAACAAGTACCAGAGTGATGAATAGCAGGCTACAGAGCTCCCTGAGCTAGCGGGCTGCCAACTAGTGAGCTGCATTGCATTGGACAAGGACATACATGGCAAGTAGTATCACCCACACTCCCCAGAAGAGATTACAAACCCACTTCAGTATTTTCAGAAGGCTTTTTCCAAACCTCTCTGAAATTTAGAGACTTACAGGCACATTACTATGTTTTGCTCAGCTGGACTGATCCATTTTGAGCTACTGGAGGAAAATCAAAAGAAAAAAAAAACAAACAAAAAAAACAAAAAAACAAGGAAAGATTTGCCTTTTACCTTTAATTGTGATATGAATATCCAGACTATAGGAATAGCCTGTGCAGGTGGAAACAGAAGAGGACATTCACCTTTAGGAAGGGGAAACCTGAGCTTATCCATGCAGAATTGAAAACCAAACAGGAGTTAGTGGGGTTTCTGCTTCCACTAACTCAAACAAAAAGGTGGGCTGGCAGTGTAAGAAGAGAAGGTGAATACACAGAAGCTGCTGAGACAGAAACTTCTGATAAGTTGCTCATCTTCTCTCTCAACAGAAAAGCACTCCTATGCTGCAGAAAATATTTGGCTTAGCAGCCAGGTAGGAAGAATGCTTGAGCATCTCCATAGGGCTTTTGCTATATGGCAGTAAGGATACCATTTCCTTACAGCTTGCTTAGCTGTGTCACCTGGGACACTGACTTTAAAGAGAGGTATTTAGCCTTTGGTGCTCTATACAGATCTGAGAAGCAGCCTAGACCCAGAGAGAACTGCTCTGTTTCAAGACTAA
This sequence comes from Lagopus leucura, assembly GCF_019238085.1. NCBI lineage: Eukaryota > Metazoa > Chordata > Aves > Galliformes > Phasianidae > Lagopus > Lagopus leucura. The sequence continues at coordinate 770,165 of NW_024962256.1, forward strand.
AAGCACCTCATGAAGCCTTGCAACTATGGAAACAACAACTACTTTCCTATTATTCAGAGAAAGGCTGTCTTGCCACCTGTGTCAGTTACCACATTGACTCGAGAAAGGCACAGTCAAGTATGCAATAAGTCAGAATTCCAATATTTAAATATTCTCATACTCTGATCCTCTTTCCTGTCTCTTCAAGCTTAGTCAAACAAAACACAGATCTGCTGGCAATAATCACTGAAGTGATCTGATACTAAGTAAGGGTCAGCCAGGCAAATTAATGAAGCGAGATACAGAAAAACTGTCTATCTCCATGCATTTTACAGAGCTGAAACAAGACAAATATAACATTGTGAGGCTTATTCCTTTCCATTAAGAACAGATCACCCGTGAAATAAGGGTAGGAGTAATGCTGTCCCTGGGTGAAAAGCAGAGATTTGCAGACCCTCCATTAGGAATACACATGCATTACACAGTACAGACCCACTAAAAATAAATAAGCAGCACAGCAAGGGATTACCTAAACCTGTTAGATGGATGACACAGAGGCACAGAGTTTATCTTTCCAACAGACAGCCACTTAAGCTTACCCTATGAGTGACTGCAACATCAAACCTTTCCCTCTCCTCAGTCCAACACTACCAAAAGAGGGTACGTTAGACTGTCTGGACACCCTGCTGCCACTGCATCACACTTTCCTTGCTTAGGCAACTATTTTTCTCGAATCATTCCAATGCCAACATCATAGAAAACTGAAATTTTGGCATGCTGCACATCTCTGCTTTTCAGAAATTCACTTTCTGCAGATCTTGAGGTGCTTTCAACTCTGAGTAACGGCTGGCTAGAAGACAGGAGCACCACTGGCACATCCAAATACTGAAAGAGCACACCAAGAACAGGTTTAGTTAGTTTGGGTTTGCTCTCACCATCAGAGCTCAAAGCTGAGAGCATCGGATGTATTCTGGAAAGCCTTCGAGAAGCAATACTCCATTAGGACTGCTAATGGGAGCTGGACTAGCTCTGGGGAGTTCTCTGCAGAAGAATTGAGAACCAAACCGATTCTTTTCAAGGGGGAAGATTTTTCCTCCCTAAAGTCTTACTTACTTCCCTTCCCCTCCCCCACCATCCAGATTTGAACAGTGTTCCCTTTGTCTAACACTTCTGTAGACAACCATTCTCTGGAGACAAGGCCTAAAAGCCTAGCACAACAGGACCCTGATGTCAGCTGGGCCTTAGGCACTGCCATAAAAAAAACAAAAACAAAAAACAGATCACAGAAGCATGGCTCTGGCAGTGTAAACCAGTCTGGATAGTAAATAAGTCTGGGTAGGTCTGTTAGTTGCCATACTAATCATGATGTTGGAATGCTACAGTTGAACAAAAGCTTACATACCCTGAAAATTTATGCTAAAACATCCCATTTAGTAACTACATGAACATTTGGAGGGGTAAGCTAGAGTTCACTACAGTAAAACTGAAGGTAAGCAACAGCGCACCTGAGCAAGAGCAACTGAGCTATTAGCACCTTTTAGGTTGACTAATGAATTGATTTGCTTCTATTTGGATGCAACAAATGATGTGTGACAGAAGGAAGGGATCTCAAGAGCACCTTTTCACCATACGGCTCCAAGAAGCATTTAGTCAACTCTGCTCACATTTGTTTCTTTAAGTCCTGATCCCTATGGAGAAGATAATACTTCTTAAAATTCAGAGTTTCTTATGACATTTGCTGATGCGACTTAAAGATGTCATCATGGCTACAGTTTATTTCCAGGAGCTGTCTTTCCATATTTTCCACCAGGAGATGCAGATATCCTCCTCCTTCTTCCTTGCTTTCCATAGAAAACAGGATAAACAACACCATTAACTAATCGACTTCATGTTTTCGTACTAGTTTTGACTTTTTTTTCTGGGCAGCCTGTTTCAGTGAGCCAGGGAGCTGACTATTGTTAAGCAAAGGCAATCTCTCTGCTCCTGGCCTGTTTTCTCTACTGCTTGCCAGCACTTACTGCCCATCACCACAAAGGAATGGAGCTACTCACTTCATGCCATTTTCACCTCTATTTTTAGAGCTCTAACAAGGTTTACACTGTAGTTTATTTATGAAAGTAGGATGTGTTTGATTTTGACCGGTATTATCCAAGCAGCTCTGGTCTCCTGTTCAGTAAAGGTATTTAGCAGGAAAGTGAAACACCCCCAAGACCACACGTCCTAGTCAGGTGGGGCAGAGTCATAGCCTGGGTCACATTCTCACAGAAATTTAAAAAACAAAACAAAACAAAACAAAACCAACAAAAACCCATCAGCGAAGAGGCCTTGTTACCCCACCAAGGGCCATGCCTGCACCACAGAGCAGCTGGCATCGAGCTTACTGCTGTTCTGGGCTGCTACTTCCAGCCTGCCTCACGTTTTCCTCCCAGCTACAACTCAGGCCTTTGGATGAGCCCATGCTTATTTATTCACAGCTCAGTTTTCCAATTCCACGACAGAGCCAAGGAAGCAAAACAGTTTCTCCAGATGAGGTCCTGGAAATTAGCTAGAAAGATCTCAGTCCTACAGAGGAAGAGTCCTGCAGATGCTCACACTTCAAACTCAACGAGGATTTGCAACAGACACAGGTATTGCTTAACTGGCAACAAAAAAAGCCAGATGAAGGTTTGCGACTGGGGAAAAAAGGAGAAGATAAAAACAAAACAAAAACCACCACAAATAAAAACAAACCACATGCCAATATTTCTAGTCCAAACATTTCTTTATTGTTAAAGAAACCCCAAACATGGTTTACCTACCTATAACACACCTTGGGATAAGGTCAGGTTTCAGGATGGAGCTCAGGGGCTCTCTCATCTGCTGCTGAAAACCACTACTACAACTAGATACGATAACCAACATTTAATCTAAGCAAAGGTAGCGAGGTGTAACAGAAGTGAATGAGGAAGGGCACCCACCAGCCCTGCCTTCAATCACCGCTGTCAGACCTCAGCATACACGTGTCTCACAGCTACACAAACTGCACCCAAGTCTTTAGACTATTCTTGGTTTTTAGCTTTTAGGAAGTGTTGCTACTTCATTACATGAATGATTTTAATTAATTATTTTTTTTTTAAACAGTTCTCTTTGTTACACATTTGTCTAAGTGTGATCCCATACCACTATTTCTATGCCTATAGCTATACCATTTAAAATGGGATTGACACAGAGACTTATTTTGCAAGCAAGACACCTCTCTATAACCAGCATCAAGCCTCACGAGCACAAGGTTTAATTGACATATAACAAAAGACTATATACTATACTACTACTACTTACTATAGAGAGGAGTTATTGATTAAAAAACCCAAAACCACTCAAAAAGAAAGAAAAGCAGCTAAGGCACCCCCTGCCAACTTGAGCCTGCTGTAAGTTTTAAGAGAGAACAAAATGAACTTTAGTTTGACTCCTCTGCGCTCAGAATTACTCTGTGACAACGATTCCCTGCTGCCAACACACACTCCAGCTCTGAGCATGGGATGACAGTGTCCAAGCCAAATACAAGCGTGGCTAGAAAGCCTTGCAGCAGATTCAACAGTTCTTCTCAGTACCGATACAGCAAGTACATCTGGGGCACCCTGGCTATGTTAAGGGCACATTCCTTGGCTGAGCCAAATGCTGTTGAGCACTACTGCAGACACCACTGATGATTATCTCTGCAGCACTGATACAGCACTTCCAGCAAATCCCCAAGCTGGCAGATGGGGATTCTCGGGAATGAGAGTTGCAAAAAAACCCCAAAAGAGTTTATAATCTCTCTCAGGTCATCTCAAGTCCAACAAGGAAAATGTGCCAAAAACATCCGTACTTTGAATCATAACGAAGCACTCAGTAAGAGGCTGGACTTCCTGAAAGCCAGCTGCAAGCAAAGGCTGCTCTTGGTCATCAGTGTCACCTTTGCATCCTGAGGCCAACTCAAATATGACTGTATGTGGGATAGGAGTTTTACTTGTAAAGGCCAGAGCTTCATTCATGCATCTCTAAAATCAAGCCATTTGCCCCTTCAAGCACTCTCTAGAGATTCAGGATCCCACAGAAACACAGGGCTGCACACAGCCACATTTCTCAAGCTTTTTTTTGTTTTGTTTTGTTTTTTTTGTTTTTAATATTAGAAACTGCCCTTACAGTGATAGTATCACCTAATGAAAGAAATAAAGTGAAATACAAAGTTCTTCATTATCCATTTCTTTAAGCACCAACACTCCTGTAGCTACTTTTATTACCTGGACATCAGGAAAGCTAAAAATATATATATATATATAATATATATATATAAAAAACATACTGAACCGTAGTTACAGTGCATCAAATCCAAGCCAACTGTACCAGACTCCCTTTTGGGTCTGTACACAGTGTCATTTTCATCTTATCCCCAGCCGCCGTCCCCCATAGATTTAGCAGTACATAGATTCAGCAGTACAGCATGACTGTCCAGCTAACATCAAGCTAACATCAGCACGTACTAGTAAAATCACTGCTCATCTAAATCAGAGATCATTTGGTGGGGTACCAGAAGACTTAGGAAGACAGCAGACATCTCCATCAGCAGCGAGCTCTTGCCCATGCAGCACAGCCTGGGCCAACAAGGACTCCAGCATTTTCAAGCTCCCCCCACTAGACTCACCCCACTGTTCACACTTTGTGATGGTTTAAAGTTCCCAAATCAGAAGCATTGCTGGATTTCCAACTTCTAGATATCCCTATGCCAGCAAGGAAAAAAAAAAACTAAAGATTTTAATTATTTTCCAGATTGCATACCAGGCTTAATTCCTTATTCTCTGTTACTATTGTCTGCGAGTTCACTTGACAATTTTCAGCCCTGCAGATTTACAACCATTCCTAGCAAAGTATTTCATCCACAAATAAACGTAACCAGCCTTTTTTTCTGAAGGCAAGGGGAAAAATATATAGAAAGCACACAGATGTTTGGCAAGCACATCAAAGCAAAGCTAGTCAGTACAAAAATCCTCACCACTAAGACATTCTCATTGCTTTAACAATACAATCAAGTTTTAAATATGAACAGAGGAGGATTCCAAATGGGTGCATAGCATTTACAATAATAAACTGGAACTGCACAGAAACCTGGGCTACAGAGGGGTATATGCTAAACCCAACAGAACCATACCACATCTTCATGTGTCACTTCACTATGCAAAGCCAGTCGCACAGAGTCTGTGCAAATCTTTGTTTTTCACATTAATGTGACATTAGATGAAGTTGGGCAGAGATATCAACTCCTGGCCAGTACGTATCAGCTTAACTGTCTTTGGCACGGTCGTACTTCTATTCTCTGCATAAATGGAGAGTACAGTTTTTGGCTCTCCAAGCCCTCAATACACTGCTGAACCATGTACATTCACTTAGATGCTCTTGGATCTTTGGAGAGCAGAGAGCACTTTCCCCTCTGACAATATTTCATAACTTCAACACATAATACCTTTTCCAAAGGAGGACAGATGTGCAGGAGCAGCTTAAGTCTTCCAAGAAGTTTTCCATTAGGATCTTGGTTTTCTCTGGCTATGTAGCCCAGTCGCATAACCACGGCCCCTCAAGGCTGGAGATGGGAAACCATTACTTGAGCTTTCCTTGCTGACAGCACACTGAAGCTCTGCTCAGACTGCAGCAAACAGGTCTGCCTGCCTGCAGCTACTCACCCTTTTCTGGGAAGCTTTGAAAAGTGATTATGCACTTGTCTTACAAGGGACATTTCAGCCAGAATCAGTCATGTCAAACATTCAAGCTTTTGAGGCATAGAAAGGTATCATATGGGCTTTAGGAGAAATAGCTCTATTTTGCTTTCAGAATGCTGGACATCTGAACTAAAGGAAACTCTTATCTCAGATCAGGCTGTTTTTGTTCATTTGTTTTGGTGTTTTGTTGTTTGGTGTGGTGTTTGTTTTCTTGTGTTTCTTTTTTTTTTTCCCCTCTCCTGAAGAGATCCAAACTCCAAGAATTTCATTCTCTCATGCCAAAGTCATCAATAAAAATACCCAAATCTTCCACAATGGCTTGGATACATGCCACAGTAAGAGAAGCCATTTAATAGTAAGCTCCCATCCATGAGGAGAATCACACTTCAGGTCACAGCTACTTCCCTTTGCAACAGGGAGATCACATTCTGCAAGTGAGCTCCTCCTGCACAAGCAGCATCAGGCCATTCAGTCAACCTGGAGGACAAAGTGCACAGGGAAGGGAGTTTGCCATGTTCCACAAGGAGACAGTGAATCCATGATGGTGTGTTCAAGACAGACTAACATGGGCTAAAGTAGTAGAAACCTTTCAAAAACAAGGAAAGAGACAGATGCAATGGGAAAGAACACAGACTTATTCCCTGAATTTCAAGGCAAAGTCAAGCTTTCAGTAGGTAATTGGAAAGAAGCAGAAAGGCAGCCACAAGTCAGCTTTCTGACACTTGTGTACATTCCTGTTAGGACTTGCTAACTTTTGCTTACTCTTTTTTGTTATTTGTTTTTCACCAGGAAAGCCCGATGCTGCTATCATATGATTAAGAAGCCACTCACTAATCTCAACAAAAATCCAACACTTGAGTGTCTTTGGCTTTAGCCACTGTACAGAAAGCATTTGGGATTCTGGAGCATTTGACAGCTTTCCCCTCCTCCAGGACTGACATTAACCAAAAGCCTCCTATCCAAAATAAAAATGCTAGACAGAACACAACTTGCATTCCTCTTGTTTTGGGAAAGTCTGGATTGGAAACCTATTTTCTCATCTTGAACCCATGTGTATCTGTCGAAGTGTAGTTCAGGAGCCATATGACATTAACAGCTTATTCCTGTGAATGCTACAGCAAGCCAACAAAAGAGTGGGAATCTTCAGCAAGATGCTCTACAAAATGCAACACAAATCAAAGGAAACACTGGTTGTATTCCTACTGCTGCTGCCCACTAAATACCTTTCACTGCAGAGAAGAGAACTGTTGGGAAAAAATGACTGTGACAAGCCTGCAAAACACCATCTCTGTAAGCAGAGGCTGAGTACTGGGCTCATATTTCACCCCGAGCCTACTTCTGATTTCCGTAAGAAACTCCACTTGGATTTTCCAGAGACTCTGCCACCTATTCAGAAACCAGTTTCAAGCAGCAATGGCAAGTTCTCACTGCTGCCTGTTCTTCAGCCCATAGTTGATCACACCCTGAAGTCCTCTGCCCCAACAGCCTTGTACTATCTTTCAAATGGTGATTTCTGAACATTTCTGGGCAAAACTCCCCCAACAAGATACCAGTGGCTTTGAAGCAGAAGAGGACAGACAAATATCCAAATACAAATTGAAAGCACTTGCTCCAAAACTCCGCTAGTGTCTCAACATTTCTTGACTAGTCAACACCTTGCAATTTTATTTTTAAAAAAGCACTTTTGGCATCGTTCTTGGGCCTCTTAAATCAACACCAACAAATTCCACTACAGATTTAGACTTCACAACGTGACTTCAGTTCTCCAAGTAAGAATCTTGTGAAAAAGCTCTGTTTCTGCCAGCATCCACTTCCAAGTCCTCCAGTCCCAGATAGCAGAGAAACAAAACAGGAGAGCTGCGTAACGGCAGTCAACCTCCTACACACTCAGAAGCGTCCTGGCTACCTCTGCATTATGAATTTCATGAGCTGCCACTGAACAGAGCCAATCCTGTGCCCACTGGTTTTGAATCCCACAGCTTGTGGTCCTACATGCCATACCAATACAACAGCCTGTCACAAGCTGGTGACAGGAGGCACAGCTCTCTCACTTCAGGGAAGATTATGATGTTGTACACATCCAGCAAAAACACAGAAGCTTGTCATATACCTAGAAGTGTTCAAGGCTAGGTAGATGCAGTTTGGGAAAACCTGGTCTAGCGAAAATGAGCACACAAATACCAACCTTAGTTGGGTACCCAGTTATGAGATTTGGGATGATCAGAAACTATTTGTTGACTTGTTACTCACACCAGTCACTAAGACAACTTCACAAATCTCAGTCAACTGTTATCTCAGTGTTGACTTTCCAGAATGCAAAGCACCAACAAAGGCACAGAAATTTGGATGAAAAAACAAGGAGTTAAAAGACTCCACTCTGATCATCATAATAGAAGTTAGCACAGTTACTATAGAGCAGGGGTGGCAAAAACTAGCCGGAAGAGAAAAGGGTGCAGGAGAAATACATCTGAGCAATTTCAAAGGCCTTCCACCTTTCACAAGGCACCTCCTGTAGATAACATTTCCAGGGACACTGGCCACACACTGCTCATCAACTTTGCTGAATTAACAGTACAGCTTATGGGATTAATCAGTTCTTTCTATCCCACTTTAAAAAGCTCAGAAGAAAGTCAAAACAGCAAGTTGTTCCCAAAGAGACACTAGTCCCCAAAGACAAGTGATTTGTTACAAGGCTGGACATTGGTGAGGCTACAGATACATTGCAGAGTGTGCACCATGAAAATAAAAGCAGCTACATTTATTCATATCATTATCTGTTCCACCTCTAGCTCTCTCTTCAGTCATTTTTTTTATGGCTATTTCTTGTCACCAGTGGAAAGTGTTGTCCATAACCAAGAATTTGGAGGAAGTTCGCTGTTTCCAGCCTTTACAAGTCAACTTTCTCCCAGACGGAGTTACTGTTCAGCTTCAGAAATCAAAGATAAGCAGTTCTGAACTCTGTCATGGCTCCAGCTGAATGACTACAGTTGTGAAAACTTCCTTAAGCAATGGCTTTTACCGAGTCTAACTCGGTGCTCAACTACAGCATTATAGGCTCTTCCCTGCCAACTCACTTTCAAGAAAAACACTGAATACCAATGGATGGTCTGACTTCAGAGCTCTACCTTATAAGTGCAATTCTGGTCCATCCACCAAAACCCAATGAAAGCGCAGCTTGGAGAGCAACAGAAAAAGGCCTCAGCATCATGACGCTGTTAAGGTTGATTAAGGTGAAATCTCAGTTTTGCTGAAACATGGAATTTCTGTTTTCCTAACTGAGGAATGCACCACATTACATTTTCCTCAGATCAAAACATCTTGACAGGAGAAAATTAACAGAGGCTTTCATTGTTCAAAAAGGATCAAGAAGCATTTACCATAAAGTATTCCCTGCAAAAGGTGCAGGAGGAAGGGAATAAGAAATCACTAATCCCCATCAACACTCAGCTCTGCTTGCTTCAGGCCGCCCCTACTCACTGTTTAGTGCTCACTAAATTTCTACCAAATTTTCTACCAATCTACTTGGGGACAGTCTGGCTAATCATGAGTCTGGTTAAACAAGAGAAGAGGAAGGTTGATATGATCTGGGGATACAGCAAAAGAATTACTAGTTAGACAGCGGAAGCACTTGGCACTACAGATTCAAAGACCTGATTCTGTTGGTTTACAGAAACAAGAGCAGCTTGCTTGCAAACCCACAGCCTTCACTTAGAGATATGGATGGGTCCGGTCCAGTGATTATTTTTGGTGCTGTACTTTCATGATGCCCTTAAAACACACATGTGCATGACCAGGCACTTGGTCTTCAAGTGTAGTGACCGGAAAAAAGGCCCTTGTGCCACTCAAGTGCAAGATGCAAGGAGGCCTCAATGCTGGCCTCCATTACAGCACTGCAAGGGGTAGCTACATCTCAGCTGTAATGGAAATTTCCCTGAAACCAGTATCAACTTCTTTCAAACACCACCAAACAATTCCTATTAACATGAACCAAGTTTAAACCAGCGACAGTAAGCAACTCACCAAACATCCCCAGTACTGTCCAGTCTCCAAATGCCCACATGCACATTCTGGGTGGTGGCTTCTATCTAGGACTGTTTGCAAGGGAGAATCCTTGGAGCACGATGGAAAAAACAACACCCTTTCATATGGCTAGTTCTCAAACCTTGATACTTTTCAGAAAGAGGGGCTTTGCTTCCCAGTTCTCAGCTGAGTGTGAGGGTTCACATACCAACTTCCAGACACGCATTTCTTATTTTAAAATTAATAGGCTAAAAGCCCAGGAAGTGCAGAGTCTGCTCCTAAAATACGCCAAAGATGTCTGGAATGACTAAGTTCATAGTTTAATTTGTAGCTGGTTCAGGAACCAGATCTACTTGCTGTGCACAAGAGGAGCAAATAGCATCTTTTGTAAGGCTCAGTTATCCCATTTGCCTGGTGACAGAAGTGACCATTTCTGGTCATCCTACTTTTGTAGAAAGAGGCTTTGGTTAAGAAAGGTCTACATGAAAGAAGAATCATTTGCAATAACATCTTGAACATGCAGCCATCCTGTAATTTTGGTTCTTCATGATCTGCTTAGTTTCCTTCTTGGTAAGGGCAAGAATTTCAGACAAGAGTAAGAAAAAAGATCAAACAAACCGGCTCTCAAGTTTCTGATCCTATTTTCAAACAGGAAATTTCCGCCTCTAAAAGAAAGAATTTCACCGTCACTCTTTCAAGTCAGTTCACGCAGTCTTCACCCTGCATATACTCAAACACAGACTTCAAAGTGACTTCCAGGGCACTGCAGAAGATGGCCACGAGTCCAAACCTAGGGTTTCAAGTGGTCAGTGGCAGTTCATTTTTATTCACTCCAAATTTGCAGGTATGCTCAACTAAGACAAAAGCCTCCCTGAACATACTATGTTATAGGTGCTATGAAAGGCCACGTGGGAGATTAAATTGCTACTTAGGAACTAACCAAAGTTCAAGCCCATGATTCAAGTTTGATATTAAGTGCTACTCTTCCAGACCTAGGCTCACTTCTGTATGGAGACTCACCCTGCTGCCACCCTCATCGTGTCCCATACAGTGTTTCAGTATACTGATATTTGCTATTCCAATTTTGTATTTCATTTTGTATGCAGCTAGAATTCTCCAGATGCACTGTCCTTTAAGGAGGACAGATTTCATCTGCGCTTATGTTCATCTTTCCAGAGCCAGCACAATGCCTCAAGACATCAATTCATAAAGGTGTTTGCTTACGCTCGTCAGACAGTGCATGTACTTGCCAGTGTTAGGCCAGCTAGTCAAGTTGCCGCTAATCATGAAAATGCAGCAGCTTATTTTCTCTTTGATCCAAGTACCAAACCAGCTCAGGATTCTTAAGCAAACACGTGGCAGCTGTGTCATACAGGAGCAAAGCTAGGTCTGTAGCGTGAGTGCATCCAGCACTGCCTTGCCCCTCCAAGCTGCTGCAAAATATGCTTTCATTAAAGCCCATCCCATGTGCTGCTTACCAGAAAGGGTGTGTGCACACAACACAAGAGGAGAAGAGCAGCAGGAGGTGATTCTGCAAACAGAATTAAAACAACTTTCAAGACCAAGAGACTGGTCTCTCCAGCACACGTTTGCATGGTGGGGAGAAATAGAAGTGGATTCAAGCACAGTCTGGAAAATACTTGGCATTATTATCAAGTTGAAATTCAACTATGTTGCCAATATAACTGCACTTCAGTTTCATTTGAAATAATAAAGTGATGTCCCATTGCATGTGAAACTTTCAGATGAAGTCACACAGTATCAAGATACAAAAAAACAAACCTGCCAATAAAAATAGTAAAGAGAAGCCAGCCAGTAAAACAGAGATCCCAGAGAGCCCCTCTCATCCCCTGCGTCTTCCAGAACTACTTCAGTTAATCCAGCCATGAGCCAACATCTTTCTACCAAAAAATAATTAGTCTCCATCAAGAATGTTGGAAAGTCTGATGTCCTTGCCTGAGGGGCAGAAGGGAAGACATGTGCCCCTTTTTCAAGCCACCCCCCTAAATCTGATTGTGCTATGAAACTCCAAAGCAAGGCAATTGCTTTTATAGATTTTGCTTAATCTGAAGATGGACAAAAAATTGGTCTGCAGGGAAGCTGAACTCTTTTTAACATGAAAACCAAAAGTAAGGAGTTATGTTACTGGTTGTAACTGAAACGCGTCTGCTAATGATTACAGCTTTCATTTTACTGCCAAAGTATTATTAGAACTGCTGATTTTCTGTGCAGCTTGGAGGAAAAAAAAATCTACTCCATCCTTTATTAATCTCGTCCTCATCTGACACAATAAAAATGCACTATCAGTCTTTTGCTTACTTTGGGGAAAAAAACAAAACAAAACAAAAAAACAGGCTTGAAAGTCACCACAAGAGCCAAAGCCTTTGTGTATAATTGCTCTCGATTAACTAGAGCAAAGGGCAGGAGACGTCACTGTGTATTAGGTTTAGTGTTTTGGGGGCTTATTTAAAGCTTTTTCACTGTGACTTGCTTTCTTAAGAAACTTTGATGTTACAAAGATCTAAAACATATATATATATATATTGTTATATATAAAATATTGTTATATATTATATATATATAGTTTTCTTAACATATACATACATGTATACACTTTTAAGACCACAAGGCAACTATGGGACAGATGAAAAGATCTCCATAACAGCCCTGTATCTTCTTGGCCCCAGGTAGTTCCTTGCAGCAATGCTGAGCTTGTGACCTATTTGGCTGATATAGGAAACCCAATCATTAGAAAGTGTATGTATTCTAATATGAAAAGCAGATTTTCCTTGGAAACGTTTTCTTGGGGCAGGTTTCAGGGTCCCAAAACTGGCAGTGACTGCACAAACAGAGGAGGTAATGAATAAAGGCTCCAATCAGGGATGGTGTGTAAAATTTTTTCCTTTTCAGCCTGCCATCCTGGGCTCCAAACAGGGTATGCAGTGGAAACAGAACAGCTTTAACTATTCTGCCTGAGTATAAAGGCTCAGTGCAGCAGGATTAGATGAGAAGGGAAAAAGGAGTGAATTTGTAAGCAGCTGGAAATTTCAGAACTGAAGTTTACAGAGGTCTGGGAAAGAGTCTACCACTCAGGAGCTCCTGGCTGTGTTGTACAGCAGACTTAAAGGTAGCTTTGCTTTTGGTATTGGCTTCTTCACACTTAACAGACACGCGCAATTCCTCCAAAGCTAAATTGCCTTAGTAAAGAAATAAAGTACCAAGTCTATGGTTGCAGTAATCACTTCCCATCTTCTCTCAGAGCAGCTAGATCATCAGGGCAGTCTCAGAAGTGCTGACAGATACTTCACGTCCACACCTACCAAATGTGAAGTCCAGACAGACGTGTTCCCTCTCTGCTCCCCGGTAGTGAGTTAAGGATCTCATCCCCTGGAATACAGGGAAGTCAGAGCAGCTGCAGACAGGAACAATCTTTGTGAGGGCTGACACTGACTTTCCCTTTCCCTTCAAACTACCCTCAAAGTTATCCGGGAACAAGAAGAGTGTTCATACTGACCTGGCAATCTTGTGGGACTTCTTTCAAGCCCACCTGCATGAAGGCAATGCCCTGGCGAGTGGGGTTGCCCTGCTGGGTTTTTCCAAGTAGGGGAAATGCACTCTCTAGAGAAATTATAGAACTACACAACTATGACAGTAATAGTGTTTTGTTCTGCATCAAGTTAGAGGGAAGTTTAAAAGGGAACCCATTTACTTCAACAGGATGCTTAGAAGACAGCACAGGGGAAAATCCCAGATCAGTAGATGCATATTTAATAAATATGAAGACTTCCTATTTACAGCAATAACCCTTCCCTTAACTGAAAGAAATCTGGGGGGTGGGATCAGAAAAGAACTGTCCCACAGAGACATGAAATCAGCTAAAGAAAAGGCAAATGAACATAGAAGTTGAAGTGGTTGGACTTAAGATGGCTACGTAAAGAAGAAAACGATGATAACTAAGTTAGCCCTGCCAGAATAGCTGTTGCCCAAGGTTAAGAGAAGCAATGGGAACTAGATAAAAACATGAAAATAAAGCCCAAGGCATTTCAGGTAAATGTATGCTACAAGTGTGATTTCAGATTGGAAGTTCATTTTTTGGTGCATCTCCAACTGGAGAGAAGTACCAGGAACGGCAATTTGAAAGCAAATTCTACATAGATAGATGTGAAGCTCAATTCAAGAGGAAAATGTTTTTAGTAGTGCAACCTCATGATACCTCCTGTTAATCATAACTGTTTCTTTCTATAGGAGAAATGAAATAGGGCTGCAGTGCCTGGAAAACAGTCATTAATGCCTTACAACATCAGAAGTTTCTATGAGAGACTTGAGGAAGCAGTACTACTAGTTAGCATTAGCACTATGATAATATATATTATATTAGCAAATGCACTGAAGCTCACTTAAGTAAAACATTGAGTGGCTCCCAAATCAAGTAGGACCCAAACAGCAAGCTGCCCATCAACTCCTCCATCCCATCTAGCAAAACATCCCTCCTAGCAGATCTCCAGAGCCTTCTGGAGGTGTTCCAGGAAAGCTTAAGCAGTTAGGCACTGCAAAAGGCAAAGAGTTAACACACAGCCATGTTTCAAATGTTCCAGGTGAGTTTGTCACCAAGAAGAAAGAGCAAGCACACACTGCAATTCAGAGCTGCACAAACTAAGCAACAATGTCTATGAAATGCAGAATGGCTTTCCAGCAAAAATGGAAACATCATCCTACAATTTAAAGGACAACCTCTCCTTGCCACAGGGCCGAACAAATGTTTTGAGCACAAAAGCAGAAGCCCACTCAACTCCTTTGCAGAGCCCCAAAAACACAGTCATTTCAGAGGCAGCAATGGAGGAAAATCTCATTTTCCACAGTGGGAGAAAATACCTATGAAACCAGAGCATTAACAGCCCTGCTTTGGTTCCAGCTTGGCAAATTCCCTTCCCAGGCCTGAACACAGAAACACATAATGCTTGCCATGTAAGTTACTAAGTAGAGCAGAAGAAAAGTATTTAGATACCACAAGATAGCAGCATGAATATTACAACACATTCATAATTCAATAATTTTATACAGCAACCTCAGCTGAGATGTTGGTACTGTGGTGCTCAAGCAGTAGGCAGGTTTAGAAACATTAGCCTCAAATAACTTTTCAAAGCTCATGTACAGGGCAGCCTCCAAACACAGCTCAGCAGCAACTGCATCAGAAACACTGCTGCATGTTTCCCTTATGAATACAGTAAATCCAAGCTAAATTCTCAAAGCTTGAATGAGGGTTCAGCCATATCAAGATCCTTTGACTGAAAGTTTAACAGTCAGAAAGGGAAAGCAAACACCACTTCTTTACCCTTGCAGAGACACATTTAAAAATCCAATTAGCTCAGGCAAAAAAATAAAAATAAAAAAAAAAAAACAACCAAAAAAAAAAAAAACAAGAAAAAAGAATAGAGGCAACAAAGAACAGATTAGAATATGCTCACAAAACAGAATCACCAGAGGTCAGAGTAGGCTGTCAAGGGCCGCTTCCAGCTTAGTACAGCTGCTAAAGTCATTAGACAGTGTCACCCCACCCTTGGGTTCCCAGGGGCAAAAGCAGAGGAAGAAGGGCTCCTCCTCATCTCCTGCTGACTTGGCTTTTTCTGGTGTGAGTGTTGAGTTCTCTCCATCCATTCAACATTTTGCAAACAGGCCACTGGAAGAGAGAGAGCCTGTTTTGCAGGGTTGGTCAGTCACTCTGTTCCCAAAAAGGACTGATCTCCAGTGATGACTTGGCTACAGCAAATCATCCCATCCACTTCTATCTCTGCTCTAGGCTTGTCTCAGGCTTCATCTGGAGTCAGCACAGAGCCTGGATTAGTTTAAATGCTCCAGTTCATCCTACCAATACTCTGTTGACCCAAATGACCCCTCTTCCATTGACTAGTTTAAAACAAGGCATCCCGGCTCCCTCCACAGACGCCAGCTTCCAGACAGCTAAAGCTTAAAATAAATCCCACCAGACACACCAACAGAATTTGCTTTGCTTATACTGCTGCAAAACAAAACATGAGGACAACCAGCCTTGATCACCAACTCCAAAAAGCCTGAAGACAGAGTCAAAGACACTGCTGCAATTGAGACAAGCAAGTGCTCACAATCAAGCATTGCTACCCTTAACACAGAGGGCTCTGAAACTCTGCCAGCACAGAGAAACCTTCTCCAGCCATGGAACTGCAAGCATCTGAGGGAGAAAGGCATCTACGCTTTGCCAGCATTGTCCTTGTTTGGAGGAAAAACTTCTACAAAGACTTTTTCTTAGGATATTAAACAACTTTCCAGTAACTTCTAGCCAAACATTCCTCATCACCCACCCTGCCTCCTCAGACGGCCTGTGTTTGTCTGCCTTAGTACATACACTGCCTTAGTACATATGCTGGGCAGAAAACCACGGTAAGACAGGAACTGATTCATACATGGATCAAGTATCCTTTGCTGCAGGGCTCCCTGCAGAAAGGCAGGGAACGCAGTAAGGCAGCAGTGAGCTCAAAACAGGATGCTGGGTGTCACTGCTGCAGTCTGAAGACAGCTCTTACTTTTCAAAATAAGAATTTGGGATGATCCTTTCTTAAATTCAACTCCATTCGTTAGAGAATTATGAACACTGATTCACAGAAGAGCAGTCACACAGGCTGTTCTAAGCATTTAGCATTGGCCACTTACCTAAACCTGTCTTCTTGGATGAAATCACCAGTGCTAGAGGAAAGGCATTTGACCTAAGTGTTTGTTTCTTCTCCTAAAATTCCAGGCACAGCTCAAGAATGGCCCGCTATACTAGACAGTATTTACTTTCTGTATCACAACATGGTCTCTTTCAAAGTTTGCAATTCAAATACACCGCCATGCTGGGAAGGAATGGAAATGCAAAGAATTAGTTTTCTCAGA
Organism: Lagopus leucura; assembly: GCF_019238085.1. Taxonomy (NCBI): domain Eukaryota; kingdom Metazoa; phylum Chordata; class Aves; order Galliformes; family Phasianidae; genus Lagopus; species Lagopus leucura. Next base: position 786,802 of record NW_024962256.1, read on the forward strand.
GCAAAGATCAGGTCAGGGCTAGGTGTACAAACAGAAATTAAGATAGGAGTCACATCCACTGGACAATGTTCTCTTGAAATGCTCTGTAAGAAACATTTCCAGGGAAAGCCAGCATGCACACTTGACCTGAAATAAAGCACAATGAAAGCACAATGACGGCAATTAAGTATACAGTGTCTGGCAACACTTCCAACTGGTGGATGCTCAGCTATTGACATTTTTAAAGTAAACAGAGTAGTTGTATTTGTGACTCGGTGTAGAGCTCCATCAATATTAGGAGCCTAGGAAACTGATGAAGTATTACTTATGTGTTAGAATAAACAGAAGTGCACTGGACTTTGGCCAACTTCTGCAAGATAAATCTAATGCTCAAAGACATTTGCTACCATTGCACACAGTGCCACACTCCTGTCATGTACAAATGAGGGAGTGTGAAGATGGTAACATCCTAGAGAAAGAGGTGAAGCAGCAGAAAGCAGATGTGAGACAGGAAGTTGTCATTACAGAATTAAGAAACCAAGACTGTAACGAATAGGACTGAAAATTAATACTAGCTGGGAAAGTAAGCATGGAATAGAGGTCTGACACTGGGGACCCCAAAGCCAGGGCACCCTAACAAGCAGAGGCCTTCCTCATAGTGGCACTTCATTGCTGTGCCCCACGCCCTGGCCTCCCTTCCCAAAGGGCCCTCTCATTCCTGAGGAAACTACACTAGCTGCAATAGCTTTGTAGCTTCCAATATAATATTGGAAATCTGTCTGCAGTTATGTAATTGCAAAGGAAACAGTTACGTCCTGCTCAGCCCCACTGAAGAGGCATCCCTCTATTCCCCTAACAGAAGCAGCTCACAGGGGCTGTGAGGGAAGAGCCCCATCCCACCACACAGCCAAGCAGCAGAGGTGCTCGGAATGTGCTTATGCTTCCCTGTCTGTCAGGTTTTCCATTGCAAACACTGCTGCCACAGTTTATAATTTGACCGTTTCAAGCCACATCCACACAGAACTTGGCAAGGAGGGAGCTGCTCGAGCCGAGTCCCTCCCCCTTCTACCTCAAAGAAATCTGCATTAGATTCCTGCTTTAAAGTCACATTTCACTGCTCCAACACAAATACATACCTTCAGATCATTCCACGAGGCTTTTCTAGTTAAGGTGTAAGAGAAACAAATGCACTTGACAGACAACACTCGAGTCAGTTATTTACATTGCTATCCCAAAGCTACACAGAGATGTTTAGATAGAGCTGGCCGGTGCATGTTGGCTACACAGCACATTTAAACAAACCCATCAGACACAGCCCTGCAACTGCAGCCTGCTCCCAGACACCAGCTGGAGAGAATGTAAACCTTCACTTCAATCCTGATGCATTTCTGACTATTGCTACATACAGCTTTTCCCTCCCCAGTTGAGTTTAAAAACAGTGATAATACCAGCACACCTTCCACTCGTGCAACTATTATCCAGAGGAAGGTCTGAAAGGCAACTTTTGAACCAAAATTTTTTTTCCCCCAGAAAATGTGTTTCAAAGACTGAGAGCTGGTACATAACTGAGTAATTTGTTCTGAAGCACTGAAGTCCCACAGACATCTTCCAGTCCAGCAAAATTTGCTTCCATGGCAATTGCAGCAACAGTCAGGTTACAGTGACCCATGAGCTTCATAACAGAGATGAAAGGTTTCAGGATTTATTCACCACATGCTACACTGACTTTGCTTTTAAAGTCTTAATATCGAACAGAAGTCTCTACTTGAAATGATATCCAAGTTTGAGCCATTGGTTCAGTAATGAAGACAACTTCATACAACCCTGTTTCAAATAGGTCTGACTGCAAGATGCCACAAATCCTATTGCTTATATGGCAGATATAACACTGAATAATGCTACATGGTAAATTTAACACACTTAACATGAAGTTAACCTAATGGATAATAACCAGGTAAGAATTCAATATATGATACACTGGAAGGTTTTTATTTCCCCCTCTGCTTCTACCTGATATATCAACCATGGAAAGTATGGTGTAATTCCTTCTAGAGGGATGCGCAGTTTGGAGGCAAACAGGGAGATGATAATTAGCTCAGGCCCTAGAAGCATTTCAGAAGAAAACCTTCAGAAGGACATGAAACAGGCACTGTTTGGATACAGCTTCTGAACATCACTGTGTAAGGGCCATCTGGCCAGTAAAGCCAAGGTATTTCTTCCCTACAAAGCTGTGCAACAGAGCCAACCAAAGGTTCCTCCCACTCTGGAAAACAAAAGAACTATAAACGCATCCCTAGGCATCACCATGCAACTCTATTCAAGCAAGGCTTTAAAAACAAAAAAAAAAAACAAACAAAAATCAAGCAGTCAGCCATGCCTATTAGCTACCCTATTTAGCTTTCCCAAAGTACATATTGAAGAACAAACAAAACCCTTCCAAAACCCCATATTTGCAAGTATACACACAAGAAAGTTTGCAACATTTGCCTAGTAGAACCATCACCACATTCAAAGCACACTGTTCAGTCTAATGGCACTGTAAGCTATCTAGTTATTCTTCCCTCCCTCCTGTTCTGAGGAGCTACACATGGCAAAAGTTCGTTGCTGACACTGTCCCTGCTGCAGAGCCATACTTAACACCTTGCTTCATCACTGCTTTCTGGGTATGGGAGGAGAATGAGCTTAATTTATATCATCACAGCTCTAGTTTCACAACACTTTCGAAGACAGTACAACCATACAGTGAGGTGAATTGCCACCCACATGCATAGTCCAAATGATCTTATGTTCTTTAAAAAAAAAAAGTGTATCCCCACGTTCTTAGAAGTCATAACCACATATTCTAGACACGCTTTCCTACACTAAACAGGTTCTGTATTCAATCCACGTTGCAAGCTTAAAAAGCTCAGACTTCAGAAAACTTCAGCTAGTTCCTTTACATGCCATTTCAGTTTCCAGAAGAGACAAGAATTCAAAGTATTGAAGTCATTCCTGTGGTATCCCTAACCCAACAGAGAGTTAGAACGTACGTTTGGAGTCCTGCTCGTGGACAAACTAAAATATTATTCCCTTGCCAGAACAGTTCAGAGAAGCATCCAAAGCAAGCGATGCTTTGTACATCACCGATTGGTGCCATAGTCTCTCATACAGGCATGACTGCTGATCCCAATGCTTCATATCTCTTCTTATTTATACGAGCATCATGAAGCCTAGGTGATAAGCATCTTGAGAATACAGTCTCAAGGACTGTAACCCAAGTTCAAGGATGTTTCCTTAGAATCACATTTCTGGACCCACTACTTAAAATTAAACCCTCTTGCATCTCCACATACCACGTGGCTCGGTACAGGACACTGTGAACTATGCAAGGCAGAGAGGCCACATTAAAACAAAACAAGGGAATTGTCATTTGAAATTCAGAGATGCTTCTTGCATTATTTTAAACTTAGTTTCCTCAGTACCATAAGCCATTATCAAAAGCAGGGATATCATGGATATGAACACAAGTTGCCACAATAGCCAGATTTGTTCTGACAGCAGTAATGCCCACTGTTGACAATGAGAAGCCTTCAGACTCTTAAGGGAGGAGGGTTGTCCATTAGTCCAGAGAGTTGAAATCGAGACCGTTTTTTCCCTTACAATCACAGTGAGAGCTTTGAAGTGGAGCAAATTAGCATTTTGGTCTTCACTAGCTTTGCAAGTGATACAGTCAGTATCCAGAGGACAAGTATTTCTGTTCACCCGAGTGAGCGCATTCCCACACGCTATACCTTTGGACACCACAATAAGTCACTGGCCAGCAACTGCTTCACACAGCCAAGCTAGCATTAGGCTTTCATACAGCAAAGAAATTACCACTCCACTGAAGAAAAAGAAATACATAAATACAACGCGTGATCATCATTATGGATGAACTGACTCAGAGCTCTGAGAAATAGACTTAAGCCCCTGACCAGGGCGTCCCGGTTCCCCTGCCAGCGCACTCCAGAGCCAGCCAGCCAGGAGAGCCTGCGTGCGGAGCTCCCACAGCACGAGCCTCGCAAGCATGGCTCCAAACGCCAGCAGCTCCTCTGGATGAGGACACACAAGTCACGAGTGGGCTGGAGAACAGCCCTGGACAACTGCTTTGGATTAATGCACAAGGAGTGCTGGAGGGAGGAGGGGAGCTGCTGAAGACAGGCAGTTATTTAAACCAGCTGCTAACCTGCTCCACCATGTACACAGTCTCATACATTTGTTTAGGCTGACTCGAAGCTAGCAGGCATCCAAGAGTTAAAGCACACAAAAGACATCTATACAAACACTTGCCAAGAATCTCATTTTCCAAGCACAAGCTAGTTATTGCACAGATGGCAGAAGAAGGGATTTCATCTTACTTTTACATTACATGCTCTGCCTCTTTGCTTCTAAACTCCTCAATTAACGCTTCTGCAAGAAGTTTTGAAGCTGTGCACGGCCATGTATTTATCTACACACATTCCCTTCCCTCCCTACTGAGCTCTGGGCCACAGGCTAAGCTGTCAAGCCAAGTTTCACCCCAAGCAATTTTTAAACGCTCATCCTATAAATCCTCCAAAAAAGGGAGTTAGTAATGGAAATGCTGACGGAGACTCAAAGAGACAGCAGGGCAACTAGATCATCTACTATACATCAACTTCATTAGCTGCAGACCCTTCTCTCCTTCACCTTCATTTTCCATTAGTGTACTTCAGCTAATTAACACACAAAACCCATGAAACATTCTTACAGTAGAAGGCAACATTTGGCCCCCAGCCCAAATCAACATTGAGAAACTTCAACATCCTCAGCCAGACATAGTAACTGTACCAGATGGAGCTAACGTACGGCTACAAGCAGTGGTGAAGAAACTGAAAGAACAGGAACACATGGAAAAAATCTGACCATTGAAAGAAGGATGAGCAACAAAGTTGTCTTACCACTTTCATTTTTCTCTATGACATCCACGACCTCTCCAGCTTGGAGGCTGATCTCAGAGTTCTCCTGCTTCTCATAGTTGGACACCACCACATATTGCTCCAGGATCATGGGTTCGGAGCTAGCATCAGCACCTGGGGAAGGGAAAAAGCAAGCTGTAAGCCAGCTTCCAGCCATGGCTCCTCGAGAGCGACCTCCGTCCATCCGAGTCACAACAGGCCAAGTTGTCACCAGAGCCAAGCGAATCAGCAAACAACCTTGGCTCGCAGCATATCCCCAAATGGCTGGCCATATAGAAATAGCCTCCTCTGGCCCACAACCCAGCAGCACAGAGGGACATTGGAGAGAAGAGGAAGAAAAAGGGGAGGAAAAAAAAAATGTTTTGGTTTTTTTTTTTTTTTTTTTTTGAAAAGGAGCCGAAAATACAGTGTTTTAGTCGCAGAGTTTCATGATGGATTCTGAAAGTAAACCTCTTCCCAACATGGTTTCCACAATCCTTGCTCCCATTCAGTGAGAAAAATCCTGGGCAGAAGCAGCATAAATCCACAGCTGAGCCATCCCCCCAGTAAACCAAAAGAAAAACAGCTCTCCCCTTGGCGTCTCAGCTCCTTCTCCACTCTAAAGGCTTGAGCTGAAAGTCAAAAGGGGGCTGTAGATGCCAATCATATTCGTCTGCACTGCAGCCCTTAAATAGAAACACATGAGCGGGATTGAAAGAGAGGGAGGTGGGGTGGAGGGAGAGAGGGGAGGGCGGGGAGGAGTGTTTACTTGAAACAGAAGAAGAAAAAAAAGTTATAGCGCCAGATCCTTGCTAAAACACGGCCACCCCCTGCCTGCCCCCCGCCAGCTCCGCGGTTCCGCATTCCCCAGTGCAGAAGCTGCCTCGGAGCGGAGCACAGCCCAGCGTCCCTGGCCAGGCACGGTGCGTCCCACTTCCCTCTCCATCGCCCTTTGGTGCCTTCTTGGAGCTCTTAGAGACAGTCCTCCCTGTTTGCTTCTCCTTCGTACTGAAGGTTCTTGGCTGTCAGAGCCAAGAGCAATGACTGCAGGCTCTCATACAAACACAGAAGAAAAAAAGTGCAAATAACTGCTCTCCGTTCCCCTGCTGCCCTCAAGGCGTTTTGGTTCTTTTTTTTCCCCTTTTTTTTTTTTTTTTTTTTTTTTTTAAATTTTTGAACCTCAAAATCAAAACTGTACACTCTGGGAGGAGTCACAGGGCAGGCACACTGCTGCTCCAGGCATGGGGGAGATCCCAGTGCTGCCACCGCTGCACGGATGTGGCACGGCTCTGATGCAACATAAACAGCACATACTCAGCTCTAAACACGGGCACCACAGCACTGCTTCTGCCTGGAAACTGCCTTGAAAGGTCATGAAAGCCTCAAAGTTTCTTAATTTTCCCTCAAAAACACATTCTTCAAAGCATCAGAGCAGAACAAAAAGCACCTTGGATTTCTGTGCTAAGAGCCACCAGACACAAGCCTTCATGCAAAACTATTTTACAGGTTTCCTGAATTGCAGCATTGTCTATAAAGGCAGAGCTGTCTGGACCAACAGTATATCATACATTTTACACAGTAAAAGGCAGTTCCCGTCTCTCTAGATTAAGATGCAGATGGAGAAGGGAGACAGCAGCAGATGTACGGCCTGCTGAAAGTCCCATTTCACGTGACGGGGGCAGAGCCAGGAGCAGACTCCAGGTCTCCTCAATCTCTGAAGACAAATTGGCTACAAGAGACAGGAAGGAAGCAGCATGGTCTGAAGCTGTCCGCTGGACAAGCTGGGGGACTAATAGCTAAGCACAGGATGCTCAGTGTTGCATTGCAGTTCCAAAAGCAGCCCGCATGTATGTATTTGAACTGCAGATGCAAACTAATTCTGCAGACAGATAATTAGCATTCCTGCCAAAAGAGAGATAAAGAGTGCATCAGTCATTAGAAGAGCATCCTGTGCAAGGAAAATCCTTAAATAAAAGCAATTAACTTAACATTTTCCTGAAAGGAAACACTATCACAATGCCTCCCTTTGGACTGGTCTTAAGAAATCCAGAAAATTAGATGACTTCCGTGCTCCCTAAGCCTGCCTCTGACTGCTCTTATGTTCCATAGGTTAACTTTCTTTAAAGAGGAGTCATCTCCTCCTGAAGCTTGTGTTTAAGAGATTTAGCTCTTCTGTGGATGGCTGAACCACAGCCAGCAGTAGGAACAGGGGAAGAAAGCAGTGAACTGACAATATTAAGATTTATTATACAGTTTTTCACCATAGCTGTTCACTCTAAAGCATCATCATATTTCTGTTCACAATGAATCAGCCTGATTTGTGTGCTCTGGTTTAAACCAGCACTAATTGGGTTATCAGGAGTGTGAGGAGATGCCTTCCCATTTCTCTGCTTCCCACACAGTCCCTTCTCCAGTCTGGGAAGGGAGAAAAGCAGCAGCACCTTTCTTCACTTTATTTAAGCAAGCAACGCCTATAGCCCCCACTCCATTTTTGCCCTAGGATTCTCTAACTAAAACCAAAAGCCACCATGGCAATATATTTATGCACATGCAAAGAATTCAGCGTGCTTAGAAAGGCAGAATGAGGGACCAAACAATTGCAAAGGGAGTAAAGGACACTCACAAAGCTATTTGCTGCGCACACACACCACAGATGTCTTCTCTACCGCCTAGGCAGTAGTCATAGGACAAAAACCACCAGACAGCAGTGCCTCTGTGGCAGGAGCAGTGCTCGTGTGGTACACGTGTCCCTGCTGGGAACAAAGCCGGGCCATGGCCGGAGTGCAGGCTGGCAGACATCCCACACCAGCCACCCATGCTGAGCCAGGGACCGTGTGCCAGGGGAGTGCCCCGGCCAGCAAACCCAGGGAAGGAGCACTGCCAACCCACTTCCGCAGTTCTCTCTCTAAAAGTAATAATAATAAAAAAAAATTAAAGCAAAAAAACAAACAAACAAAAAAAACAAGATGCAGTCCATCTGTATTCGCATATCTGAAACTCAGCAGTCTACCCTGTCCTGGCTTAGATAAAGCGTTCTGCACAGGAGGACTTCTTTGTCACTACAGCGTCTGGCGCAACACTTACAATTAAGAGACCATTTTAACAGAAGCTGGCTTAAGCATTACAAGACTCCTGTTAAGGCAAAAAAAAAAAAAAAAAAAAGCCACACAACTCCTTGGTCTAACAAGTAATCAAAGTCAAATAAGCCTGTTCATTTACAGCTACAGCAGATCATCTCTCCCTGCTTTAAATTTGGAGTGCTGCACATGGCCACGTGGAGGGTAACCCTGCAGTTCCTGAAGTGATGCCCTCCCAGGATCAGACACTGTACAGTGGGAAAGGCTTCAACAGTAAAGGAAGGAGGAGAGCTGGAAGAGACAGGAACAGCTTCTCCCAGTAATCTGAAGCCTCGCACGTTATCTGGGCAGGCTGGTTTCAGCTGTTCCATTACTCCCTTCAGACAGGCACAAACTTCAGCCCTTCTCAGTCCTCCACCCCGATAGGCATCTTTAAATAAATGATGTGTCAGTGAGGCTCAGGATCCTCAGGATCACACCTGCACACCATGAGCCCCACGGAGCAGGGCAGGATTCCCAGCAAGCTCACATGCACACTGCAATGCCCCATGAATATCACAGCACCACTTTTGGAAAGCCTTTTCAGTACAGGCAGGAGGAATGGAGAGCAGAGGGTAGGATAAGGCTGACGTGCCAGGTAAAGCTCCCTTCCAACCCTCCCCCCAAAAAAGCAGAATTAGTATTACAGTTCAGTTCCAACTTGCAAGCCCTCCCGAGAGCAGAGCGCACGACAGATTGCTGGCTGAAATAAGAGTTTGCTTGCCTCTCCGTTTATTTTTGCCTCGAGTCCGTTTCCTGGTTAAAGCCTTGAGGATAGCCCTCCTCCTCTCCATAGGGCTCCACTTTACAATCCTCCCGCTCCTCACCTCTGAGATTACTTTCCCAGGGCTGGGCAGAAATGTCATCGGAGCTTGTCCGTGCCCCCAGAGCTGGCACTATGAAGTGACACTGTTGCGCCCTGACCCCCTCTCCAGGCAGCAAGGAGAGAGCATCGTTCCTCCCGCAGTACTCAGAGCCCAGTGACTGTGGGACAGCCTCCTAAATAAGAGCACAAAGCTCCCGTTCCAAGTGGCTCCTTCCTCCTCCGTGTTGCAACAGCTAAGACCTATGATGGTTTTGCAATAGCCAAAAATTAAAACCACCAAGTGGACTCCAAAAATAAAATCATCTGGATATGGAAATTTGAGACTCCTGATCTTTGCCAGAGTACTCCATTGTTATCAGGCTATAAACATGTCTGCTCTTTTAATCCATACAGCGTGCTGGACTTTATACTACCCTTTTACGATTATCAATCAAGTGTTTACAGATTCAGACTAAATGATGTAGGACTGGGCTGGTCAGTGGAAGTTCTGAAAAGAGCCAAAACCACAAACGTTCAGTGAACACCACGAGCATGAATCACAACTGAGTAACCAGCTGGCAGGTAGTCCTCCTTCCCAGACCTGGGCTGCAGCTGGCACGTTCCCCATGGGCACACGCAGGGTTTGCATGCAGGCACTTGGCAGAAGGCACCCCAGTGCCTCAGCTCACCAAGCAGCAGCACATCAGAGTTGCACACTTTCCAAAAGGAACTGCAGTGGCTTACATCTAGAGCTACAGCTTCTTTTTAAAGCCAATGAAGGGTAACCCTTCATGCATCTCAAGGAAATTCCTTTGGAGAAAGTTGAGAGCAGGCAGGGAAGAAAAGAAGGAGTATCCAGAACAGCAGCAATCGCATTTAAAATCCTCCAATCAGACTATCCCCTCTCAACAATCACATCCTCAGTTTTAAACACATGGATTTTCTTTGTCTAACTAAAACCCTTACTTTTTTTTTTTTCCTTATCAGAAGTTCTATGACTCTGTGGTAAATAAACACGTTGTATCTGCGTGTTTTCTTCGAGCCCTCTGCCAGTGATACATCCCCAAGTCATTCAAGATGGCCTAAAAATTGGGCTAAGCAATTTTTATCCTGCACATGGCATGAAAAAGTTTTATATGAAAAGCACACGAGGTTACACAAGAGCTCTGATCCCAGAGCAAATTCAAAAGCAGTTCCTAAAATAATGCACTCCTAGAGTAAGCAGTGGAATGAGACTGACAGAGCCTCCTACAGATCTCCTTGGGGAAAACAGGGATTCAGATCAGAAATAGAGAACTTGCCAGGACTACCACCTATACATGCTCTAAAGAATCAGCCCTTGACTCATCTCCTGGATACTCCTGCATACTCCAACTCCAGTCTGTCCTCTCCCTCAGCCCCTTCCCAAAATTCAGGCTCTAATTGCATACCAATGATTCACAGAGGACACTCACAGCGTGTGTCAGTAAGAAAGGGGATCCATCTCTATCCTTTCTGGTAGGCAGGGGTCTCCCCAGTTCTAACAGCACTTTACTTCAGCAGTCAACAGCTCTTGGTTTAACAGTCCTGAGCTCTGAAGCTTCAGTAACATGCATAATAACTAAAAGAATTCAGTACAAATCCATTTCAGCCTCTGGGTCTTAGCAATAAAACTGTTCCGGCAAAATTCCTTTTGTCTCATTACAGAGGAAAACAAATATTTGCAGAAGGATATCAAACAGGTTATTAATACTCCATTGTTTCTGCAGCTCATGGCCTGAGATCAGCTAGGTAGTTCTTTCTCTAATGACAAAGCCATTTGATGGCGTTTTTGAGAAGTTTCAGAAGCAGGTGACACTCCGCTAATTAAAGAGAGAAGACTGAATGCAGGATGGGAGAGCTTGGATCTCATCATTAAGTAACTTAAAGCCAAATAAGCTTGGCCTAAAACCTTATCCAACACACAAAATGTCAATGCCTGAGAGTAACACAGGGTTGAGCACCACCCTTTCAGGGATGACCAAGTCAGTACGCAAACCCCCTCATCCCAAATTAGGGGCCATAATTAACACACAAGGAATTTCTCCGTGAGTGAATATTCATACACACACTTTCTTCAAGACCACATTAAGCATGCACACTTTTAGTGCATGGAGCAATATCTTGCTCACAGAGCACCTGCAACTCCAATCATTATCGTTCTGGCTACACATGCAGACACCAGGCAGAGATGGCAGCTCCATGAGCCATGTAGAGTCCCTCCTGGCCCAAGAGATTGCTGCTACAAACAGCCACAGGGTGCCCAAGCCAACAGCACACACAGTCATCAGGAAGGGAGGAATATGCCAGCAGCAGAAAATAGGCTCCCTCTTGGATTCATCCCCCAGTGAAAGGGATGCACAGTATTTCCTAGCTTTTCCAAGAGGCAAGATCTGGCTGAGCTTTCAAGACCACGGGACAAGTGGCAGCTTTAAGGCAGGCTGGCTTCCAGCACTGCATGTGCCCGAAGCTCAGCTAAACCAGCAGCAAAAACCAATCCCATGGACAGAGCACCAGGAGCAGCTTGGCCCTCCGTAAATGCCCGGCACTCTCTCAAGTGAGCACTCCACTTTAGTTTCTTCCTTCTTCAGAGTGCTCAGCAGCATTTCCAACAGAATCCTGACAAATGGAGAAATTCAGTGCTGACCTTTGCCAACTGGAGCTTGTTAGGATTTTTATTTCTTTATTTTTGATCTGCTGAGTTTTAAGGTAGAGCCAAGAAAAATTAAAGGCAGGAGGGTGAAAGGAAAAAAAAAAAAAAAAAAGAAAATGTTGAGTCCTCTTTCCACTTCTAGGAAAGTTGGCTTTCTGAACAGCTGTTCCAACCAACTAGGTTACAGGTAGCAACAGTTCAGAAAACTGAAGCATTTTGCACACTGATCTGTTAAACCATTTGTAGATTTTCACACAGCTGCTAGACAGAATCCTCCACCAGGCTGAAGTCACCTATGTACATTGGCACTCACCCCAGTCACACTTGATGTGGCAGCACACCCACATTACTCTGCACCACACAAAGCCAACTAGCCAAGGAATGTAACAGCAGTCGGGTCACCCCCAACCACCCTCCTGGCACATGGGTTGCAGTGATGGCAAGGGAAGGCAGGCTGCCTAGCTGTGTGAAGCTCTGCATTCCTGATGGCCTGCAGTCAGAGACACCCACTACATCCCACTGTGGCACTTCTCACAATCTGGCAGTGTGGCATGATCTTCTTCCAAAATAAGACGTTAAATCTCGTGGCTGGAGTTTGCATTTAATGGAGCAAGATCGTGTCCTATGACTGGCTTCTCTTCCAGTCTTCTGCATTCTAAGACATAGATTGATACCAAGGATAAAGAATCCAAGCTTGAGCCTTTAACTTCTATATTACAATACAGCCTTCAGCAGGCCTGATCTGAAGAGAACCAGTGTTGGAGCTGTGGATTCATTTGAACAAGAAATTAACTGAATGACCATTCCAATCCAATACAAAATACATCATGACAACTGAATGACATGAATTGGAACAACTTGGGGAGCTAGAGACCTGGACAGGTGCATCAGAAGACTTCTCAGCAGAACTATGTAACAGCATTTCCCTTTTTGAGCACTACACAGAGCAATTAATCACTTATATTTACCCTTCCATTGTGCACAGATTTTGAAGCCAAACTAGCAACATGCATTTAGCTAACAGAAGAGAGAGAATTTGTATTGATTAAAGTTTCACCTTCTCTTTCTTCAGAAGGCTTTAGTATTCTATTTGCCATATTACAAACCACAACATAAAGCAGTCCCAAGACACACAGAAAGCCAGAGAAAACCAACCCTGTATTTCCCTTACCTCCAAACCAGGCCACCTAAGGGCTCTTTGCCACTCTCTTCAAGCAGTATCATCTCAACACACTGCCCTCCTTTTCAGTCTCATTGTTTGTCTGAACTCCCAGATGACCTATTAACCACCATGCTTCTGTGATCGAATACTTCAGATATTTTTGGGCAATTATGTACAAATATCAGCCTGAAATCAGACCTGTTCTGCTCAGAGTGAACATCCCCCAGGGGTGTACTGAACTTCTTTCTGGGTCAGCATTTCTGATATCGCTGCAGTGTTACTTACTAAGAGCCTCTGCCTAGCAAGCACCCACCCACTGAGAACGGTGGGATTTTGCTCACAGGGTTTGAACAGGACATTGGCTTGGATATTAACCAAATTGAGCACAGAAAGTAGCAGGGGCATTTCCATTCTTCCTTGGCTTAATACCTATGTGTTGTCTTACTGCCCATATCCTTCACAGGGAAGGAAGTATCACAAGCCACGGACTTCAAGTTTGAGAAGGATGAAAGAATGATAATTTTTGCCATTTTTGCATCTTCCTCAGTCTCATCTGTTCCATAAAACACCCGTTCTATATACTGTGGAAAAGCTGTCTTCTCTCCTTTATCCCTCAGTGCAGGCACGGGGCTGTGAAGGTGTGTTGCTGCTGGACAGGGTCAGCCCACCACAAGGCAAGAAACTGCTTTGATCAGTAGAGCTGGAGTTGGGCAAGGGAGAGGTCACACAGCAAAATGCCATGTACTGCTTTTGGAAGCATCAGAAGCCAAAAATTCAGCATCCTTGTCAAAAATCATGCATCACAAAAAACCAACACACAGGTACACAACAGATCCTGGATATTCACTGCCAGAGACAGTGAATTCACAGTCACAGAATTCCAAAACTACACATGACATGCAGAACAGCAAGGCACAAGAAATTACCTGGAGCGACACTCTTTTTTGGAGTCTCAGACAAACTGGACATCCAAACTGGAAATCCAAGAAAAGGGCAGCCATAAAAGAAGGAAGGAATTAGAGAAAGAAGAAAATCATATCAGCAAGTTTGAAAGTTAATTTAAACAGATTAAAACAGAAAGGAACATCAACTTTTTTCTTTAGAGTTTGGTCAGCACAACGGGGATTTGCGTAAAGGTCAAGTCATAAGAACTACCCAGGTAAAATAAAAGTTAGTCAACTTGTGAAACTGACATGTAGTTCTTCAAATTTGAAATCTGAGTAAGATATGCTCTGAGCTTATTCCCACTAGGACAGGAAATGCATACCAAGAGACAGTTTGACTCATTAAGCCTCAGACCTGCAAAAGTATTTAGCTTTGCAGCTGTTAATGATCCCCGTAAGACCAACAGGCAACTCACAGAGATGGAACTTCAATACATGCAAGCATTTTGTTACCGTGAAACTGCATTAAGTAATAATAGACATGGAAGAATACATGAGCTCATACAAAGGTATAGTTAAATCACAAATGTTTAGCCAACAAACATGAGGCAGAAACCCGGCTAAAGAAAAAGCTAATACAATTGTTATCAACAAGGTCAAAAGTTTTCCCTGCCCCTCCACAAAATTAGGTTTAAATACTTGTTTCGGGATTCTGGCAACAATCACATTTTCTTGTTTTGTTTGAGTACACTGGAAGCATGTTTCTAAAGTTATCAGGTTTGCCCCCATTTCAAAATAAGAACCAGCAGATATTCCCATTACATGGGATAGTGGAACACAGGCAGAAACACAGGCAGACCTGTTATTCTAACACTGCCTGGGAGAAGATGCAAGGGGGGAGGGGGGGTATTTATATGACAGACTAAGAACTTACTGAATTCTGGCAAACAACTCCAAAAAATGATTTTTAAAGCCCACTAGCAATAGTGAGCCCAACTCCGGAATAATCAGTTTAACAGCAGGGAAGATGCACCCTGCAGTTACTGGGAGAGAGGATCAGTGCATACTGGCACCCTTGCTTTTTTGACTTGCTACTGTCTTCTGACCCTCAGAGTATCATTAAGGCAGCCAAAAAACCCAAGTAACCAGTTAAAGATTCCTAGCACATATGTGCTTGCAATTTCTCAGTTACAATATAAAGCAAGAGAAAGGGCTTTCAGACATTCCCACTGGAAACCAGAGCTCCAAGAAACACTTTGCTGCATTTCCTCAGCGCCACAGGAATAGCAAAATCTTTGAATTTTTCCTTTATATCAGGCCCCCAATCTTCATCATGTTAGAGCAATACTGGAGGTCAGCTAGATTTGGCCTTTGTTTTTCAACAAATTCTCAGCAGTGGAAATACCTGAAAACTGCAACCATCTAGCCCCCAAACCCATGCACTGCACTATAACAGTCCAATACAAAACACATCATGATAACTTACAGTAATTTATTTTGGATTACCATTAAAAAAGGGGCTCTACACTGGTAGAGTGCAACAGGAAATCATCTGGCAGAGTAACTCATGCTCTAGCTTACAAAGGGAATATACAGCATGTTTCTATTACAGACTCAGGGCACAAACGGGAAAGGGTGTGAAGGAGCTGTTGTCAGCAACTTGTCTCTGAGCTTTTGAATAAACTTCCACTGCATTCAGGAAGGGGATTATGAACGTCAGTCAGCTGTCAGATCTTTTTCCAGATAGAAGACCCTGAATATTGCAGTGATAAATAATGCAGATGTAATGTAGAAACAACCAGGAAGATTCCAGTTTGCCCCAGTACAAGCCAGAAGCAAAATGCTGAAACAGCCACCAACTAAAAATAGAGAAAGAATCAACTCTGCTTCACACAAGTTTAGGGCTTCCCTGGATCTGCCTGTCCAAGAAGGGAGGGAGTTTAGCCCCAGATTCACAGCAACCTCATCTACAGATACCCACGTGTTCTCTCATAACTGACATGGAACAACGTGCCACAACAACAGCGCAAAAATGTTAGCTCCTATCTATTTCCAGAGAAAGCAAAAGTGGTTTTCTTCCCTTATCAAAATCATAATCTATCTAGATCATAATAAGAAGGCAATCTAGAGCAGTAACTGGAGAACAACATCACTGATCCTGGGGCAGCTCCCCAGCCTGAGGAGCAGCACACAAGCTGCAGCACTTCTCAGCTGCCCCAGCCTGACAGCAGTGAGATGGAGATGGGCTGCTCCTGAAGCAGAAGGCAGCTAGCATACTTCAGCTGCTCCTGCACATCTGCTTAGCATTAAGCTTCCTTCTTGGGGATTTTTTTTTTTTTTTTTTTTATTCCAAGATGTTTAAGCTCTAATTGCTACCAGCTTCTAAGAGCTCCTCCTACAAATAATAAAAATATCAGACATTAGTGACGGATTCCACTTCACAAAGAGCTCAAACGAAGAGCCATGGGGGGATCTAGGGCACAGGGAGGAGGTCAAGGGCCCCAGATGCGTGCTGCGCCCATGCCAGCAACACACAAACTTTGAACAGCCCCGGGTTTCCCCTTCAGGAGTTTTTCTGGAATTCTGCATGGGGCTTGGAACTGGTTTCCAATGGGATTGGTAATGGTAAACGAACAAACCCTCGCTTCCTGCCTCTCCTCTCCCCCTCTGCTGCACAGCCAAGCGCCGGCTGGTCTCAGATGACTTGGGGGGGTGGGGGGAAATCTCAGTATTTGGAAGGGAAATTAAAAATGCCTGCTCAAAGCAAGCCACTCCTAAGGTAACAGCGTTTCGATTCTGCTCCATAACACCAGCCCCCACAGTCCTCACTGTCAGCTTCAGCTGGAGCCAGAACAAACCCCTCTGCTTGGAATTATTTTTAAAAGCTCAAAAGAAACATGGGTTCATAAATTACAACTCAGCCAGGAGCCAAGGCGCTGTGCAGAGTACTGAGGCTGTCCTTGGAGCCACCACACCATCCAGAAATAGCAGCACTGCAGGCTTTGGCAGTGACCACTGGACCCCATCCCTTTGGAGCTGCCCCCACTGAGGTGGGGACCTGGGGATGGGTCAGCTGGAGCCTCAGATGGGGAGGAAAGGAAGGAATTAGAGGGGGAAAGGCTTTGAAGGCTTCATTAAGCCAGTTGCCGTGGTGAACTAAACACAAGAAACAGATGACTGCATTTAGATTTCACCAGAAGCTTTTCTGCTGCCACTGAGACCAGTTTGTTTGCTGCTCCTCCCACTGCTGGCAAGAGAACAGGCGCCAGACTGCTGGGGACTAACGCTCTACTCTTGTGATACTGCACCACTCATCTTCTTTTAGTAGCAGGCTATTTGTCTTGCGTGCAGCTAGAGCAGAGGGGACTTCAGGAAAACCCACAAAAGCCAGAAGTCTGAAGCTGAACGCACGAGCTCAGTGCTACCACAACCCAGGAGCTGCCACCTCCACGGTTCACATCATCTTACACATCCAGGTGAATTCCAGCAGCTGCAAAGCAGCTCCTTCTCCTCCACAGCTCTCTCAGCAGAAGTTATTGATACTGGATTCCTTTTTTTTTTTTTTTTTTTTTTTCCGCAAAAATTTTAAGTGTCAAAACATTCAGTTCAACATTGACTACAGCATCCACTATTTAGTACTGCTGTATGGGCCAGAAGCAACACACAACCAAAGATTCACAGGTTGCATGCAGCTGGGGCTATCAGTTTTCTTTAAACTAGTACATGCACAGCTTTCTATCTTGTTAAGGTAAATATTGCCCAGTAACATTGCTGCAGTAATTCCCAGAGGTTAATTGGATCATACTTCGTCCTAAGGCTTAGCATGGGTATAGCTCTGGCCATGTAGCCCTTGCACCAACTCAGCTCCTCAGCTATGCATGGAGAAATCCTGGGCCAAGGACATTTCTCATGGCAGACCTGGATGTAGCTATCTTGCTTTGGAGTGCAAAAAAAGTTTAATTACATAGGTATGACCTGTTCTATAGAAGTTGCCTTCCTTGAAGCCCTACATCAAACATCATCTGGGAATACTGAAATCTCTGAAAAGCTGTGCAGCTCCAGGGTGCAGCATAAAATACTGGGAAAATGAATACAAGAACAAGTTGCTGTGCTGATGAGATGCTGACATCTGAAAGTGACTGCCCCTTTCCAACAGGGATCAACTCCATAGGGCATTATTGCCCCTCAAGAAGAGCTCAATTAACCACAGGCTGCAGTGGTGAGGTTGCAGCTGAGCATTTTGCAGATTCACTTCACAGGCATTCACCCTTCCTTTCTTGGAAGGATGAAAAGAGTAAGCAATGCAGTCTTACAGTGAACTCAAATTACACTGGCTTCCTGAGTAGTCAAAATCAGTGCTGCACTCCACTTCAGAGAACTTCACTGGTGGTCCAGTAGCTGGCAGAGATTCCCCAAACTGGAGCTGGGGGAAGTCAACGCTTTTTCTTCTCCATCAAGCAAAAGGCATTAAGAGACAAACAGGGGTGTTGTGAATTCATCAGTGGTATTTGACAAATCAGCAAGAAAGAGTTAGAGTGGGCTATTCCTTAGAAGTTGTCCAATTCTTTGAACTGGCCTACAGCCTTGCTCGCTGTAATGTTCCCCACGTAGGACAGAATGGAAAATTGAAGTTAAGCCTTCATTTCAATCCTGATTTTGGAGGTCAAGCACACCAAGAGATTGGTATAAATGCGAGCGCCCTGCTGTTGCCCTAGATGCTCAGGCAGGACCTTACTGCCTAGAGCAGGTAAGGAATCACAGAGGGCCAGGCTCCATCCTGACTTCTCCCAAGCTGCTTCCTGGGGTTTGGCTTTCACTTGTCCCCTCATCGTTTCCTTTCTGCCCTGCCAACCAAGCTTGGGGACAACTTCCTCCTCCATGCCAGGGCACCATCTCTACCATCAGGAGCAGAAAGTTCAGTGAGGACCACCCAAAACCATAGGGTTTGCTTCTGCTTTTCCATCTACAGCCAGAGCACTATGTTCACTGTTCCCCCATACACTTGAAACTCCTTGAAATTTCCGATTCCTCACATCCATTGGTAATTCCTGTAAGCCTGTTGCCAGATTTCTCTCCATCAGCCCCTGCTCCTCTGTCTGGAGCCTGACACTGGTTAAATGAGAAGGTAATAATGTCCTGAAGAATATAAGTAACTACTTTTAACATTGACTCTGCATTGGTCACAAGCATAAAACAGCTTAGAAAGAAAAAAGAAGAAAAAATAAAAAGCAGATAAACCTCAGCCTGAGTTGGTACCATTTTCACACATCCCTGGCTCACACAATTATCTCATTCAATTAGGCAAACAACAACAGATAGCCAGAGAAACAGGAGAATGGCACAGAAAGGCTACAAGTGTTTTGATCTATTATTTCAATCTCCACTGCCCAAGGCATATTGTTTAACTGTGCCATTGATGTTTCTCCCTGCAGGCCCCAGAGGGACCTACAACAAAACCAATATTTGTGCCCAGATCTAGGATGGGCCTGGTAACTACACTGTCTCTTGCCACAGTGGCTTAAAAAAGCTTCCCTCGTTCTTATGACTGCAGGACATTAATACAGTGTGTTCCAAGCAAGCTTTTTTTTTAATACAGACAGTATTTGAACGAATGTAGAGATTTAAGTTTTTCTTTCTCTAGAATGCAAGTAGTCTCAGTCCGAGGTAAATCTCTCATCCCTGCAGGATGCCTTTCCTACATACCTGAAGCAGATCTTCACCTCTACTTCACACATTATCTGTGGATGAGGCAGTACCTTAAAGAGCTACACTTAACAAATATTTGATTAGTTGATAACCTGTGATATCTTCCAATATGTAAATTCAGCCAAAGTGCAGATGATTTGACAGCAGGCAGTAAATAAGACCTTTAATTTCAGTCCAGCTCCCCAGCCCTCCTTCCTTCCCTCCTCTCCAAGCAGCTTGTGCAGTGCAGATGCCTCAGGAAAAGGGGCTGTGCACAGGGGGGGCAGAGGACCAAGCTGCAGCCAGGCTCCTCGCCTGCCCAGCTGAATGCTGCAGACCAACGTCAGCCTGCTCCCCCTTGCCACGTAAGCAGAGCTGCCTAGCGCATGCTGGACCCACACACGCTGCTTGGAAAATGTTCCCATCTGGCTCTCACGTGACTCGAGCATGCTTCAGAAATTCATCATCTGGATAACTCACTCCTACAGGGAAGAAATCCACAACCAGAGAGTCCTTTCCTGAGCTGCAGGATGAGAGGACCGCCTGCTCCGTGCGCAGCACAGCGCTGTGCTCACCAGCTGCACTCCAGCAGCCTCATACAGCCCCCTGTCCTTTCTAAAAGCACCCACTTACAGAAAAACGAGTTCCAATTTTCTACTCTGTTTACTTCTGCAAAAGCCCATCCTAATCCCATTTGAACCCAGAAGTATACAAGGCTCTGCAGTTCTTATACTGGCATCTATAGTGTGCATTAAGTCTTTCCACACAGCAAGCAAAGACCACTTCCCCTAGGACTTCTGTGGTCCTTGCACATACAGTTCTGTAGGAGATCCCAGAGAGCCCCCAGCCAGAGTCGGCCCCTGCTGCAGAGCAGCCCTGCTGCCAAGCAGAGCACACTGCAGAATGGACCTGACCAGGCAGCCTGCCTGAACTGGCAGCAGGATGAGCTGCACACGTCACAATCCCTGCTGAGTGCCTTGAAGTAATGCTTTTGGCCATCTCCATAAGAGCCACTTCATCCAGAGCAGATTTTGCATGTCATGTAGCTAGCCCAAATGCGACAGTGAAAGTTACGCCAGGCTGAGTTGAAGTCACCCCAAGCTCTGCCCCTCGGGCAGTCAGGCCCCACACTTACATCCCTGCCAACCAAAGCCCATCAGCTTCCACTGCAGCAGGTGCATCTCACCTGCCTTACGTCATGTGCCAAAACCAAAGCCTGACAGCACATGGTTCCCTGGGTGTGAAAGAGAAAAAACCCACGCAAGCAGTTCTAACACAGTCTGCCACTTGACAGACAGAGGAGGGAGGCAGGACAGGAGCAGACAGAGCTCCCTAAAACCAGAAGATCCATTCCATCCCCAGAGGCACTTAGAGAGTTCAGGTTGTCCATACAGACCACACCTTATCCTTGCAGCCCAGCTCTGCCCTGAACTGGGAAGCTCAGAGAGCACAAACATTCCTCTCCCTAATCCTGTGCTCTGTCCCCACACTTCAATTTAAAAGCCACACAGCTAAACCACACAAGGCACAAACAACTGTTCTTCTCTTACCCCATCTTCCACCCTCAGCATATGGGCCATCCAGAAAAGGACAGCAGGCCCAGACATCCAGCAGGCTATACAGCTCGTCAGCAGAAAAGTGAGGCAGTGCAGAAAGAATAAGGGTTCCTATCTATCTGTTCTTCAGCAGCTGCAGGCATAAGTACAAAGCATTTTAATTTAAATAGTGATTTCAAAAATGCAGAGCACAAGAAGACTGAATGGCAAGATCAGTTTACTTCTACCAGAATACTACAGAATTGGAGAGGGAATTAGGCTGGGCAGGGTCACACATTGCCCAGTGATGCAGAACAGCATCACATGTACTGTGAGGAGGTGAAGGGTGCCTGGCATAGCCAAAGCTCTTCCTTGGAGCCCTCTAAGCAGAGAACAACAGCCTTGCTTTGGGAAAGTGCAAGTGTTAACAAGCAAGAGCTATCATGTTGCTTCAGCTACATGTTAGCTCACAAACTAGTTAAACATAAAATTAAAAAAAAAAAATCAAGTAAAAAAGTAAGCTGTTTTGGGAATTATTACATTGAGCAAAAGCTAGTAAACTGAACAGCAGTTACAGTTCAGCAAATTCTAAAGTTATTCATCATGAGAAGAGGGAACTCCACCATCAAGAACTGAACTGGGGATGGACATTAAGACCATTTACTACTAGGCTCAGACTCAGGAAGTACATACCCAATAATTACAAACTAAGCTTTGTTTGGACCTTTGTTGCTATGCTTCTGCTTACTCTATCCATCTTTTATTACTAAATCCCTTTATCCTCCTTTAAAAAAAAAAAAAAGAAAGAAAGAAAAACACTATGTGAGAACCAAGATGTTCTGCCAGAATCTGCTGTTTTTAAATTCCACATGATAATTAGTACATACAGCCAGGAAGGTTAATCATACAATGGAAGAAGAGGTCCCAGGTTTGATCAAGAGGAATCCTGCCAGTACTTGTGAGGGTGCAGAAGAGCAGCAGCAGACAAGCCACCTGCTCCAGCCATTCCCATCAGCACAGGAACAGCAACAGAGCTGCTCCACCATGGCTGATGCCGCACTGACTAACTGCAGACAGCAATGCAAGTAACAGCACACGCACGTGATTCATCAGCACACACACAAGAGCATGTGCCTTTGTCTGCAGGGACTATGTTGCAGCACAGATCTCTTGCGAGGATTAGGACACCAAGGCCAAGCTATGTGCTTTACAATGCTGCTGGGACCCTGCCATGGGCTTGGACAAACTTAGATTCCCCATTTGCCACCTTAAAAAAAAAAAAAAACAAACAAAAGCCTCCCTAGCTTAAGCTTTTCAAGAGGGAGTTTGGGGAGACAGAGCTAGAGGTGAACAATGAGAGCAGAATGACTAACATTTGGGTTGAAAACCACACCATACCTTTGCTGTGCTATCACCTGGGCTTGGATTCATCCAGCAGTAACCAACTGCCTGTCTCACTGCCTACACACTCAGCACTGGTAGCCACAAGATATCTGCTGCAGTTACCACCACAGGAGAGAGTTGCCTCACAACATGGTTTACCACTTCACTTTACTGGATGTATTTTTTGACATCTTTAGTACCACGCTCGCAGATTGGGCCCTTCAGAAATGACATATAAAAGATTAAGCTCTACCTCTTGGGTCAGCTCTAGGGACAGGCAGAAACAGCTCCAGCTATGCTGGTCCAGCTAATGGCTCACACATTTGCAACCCTGCTGAATGATTAAGTACAGAAGGGCTAGCACACACCACTTATTTTCTCCATATTACCTCAAAGGAGGCAGTTCAAACTGAAGTTAAGAAAATAAAACTCATTTACAAAAATGAAAAAGCATGCAAGACATGCCACGGAGTTGTAAGGGCAGGCTGGATGTGTGGTGTGACAGAACCACAGAAGTTAAGCTCTGGAGGGATGAGCATAGCTCAGCTGTAAACCCAGGAAAGAAACAGCCAAGAGTTCAGCCATTTCTCTTCATAATTACAAAGAAAGCGGACAAAACCCATCCCTGATAACTCAAGCAGCAATTAAGGCATCTCCCTAAAGCTGACAGAACGTGCCCTCAGTGTGCAAGCAAGTTTTCCTTAGCAAGAAGAAATGAGTAAAGACCCAACTCCTGCTTGCCGCCCAAGGAACAGCCCCACAACGTGACAGGCCATAAAGGCCGCAGTACTGTTACAGCAATCTGCTCGTCTTTCCCCTGGAGGCCCCACTTCCGTAGCTGCTGTAATTCTCAACTCTACTTAATCCTCCCATTGAGGGAATATTAAAGAGATATCAATAAAAAGACAGTCTGAGTGGCTTCAAACAGACATTAAAGTTTTTATTTACATCCTTCCTCATTTTAGGCTACAGAAGGGAAAAGAAGCAGATTGCTGTCTGGGTGCTGCAGTATTCTGCTTGTCCAATAACTGAATGTGGGAACAGCACTGAAAGATGCTTCTCTCTGCCAAGGAAGCCAAGCTTCATCAACAGCCCCACCGAGGCACCACTGGCTTGGAGCAAGCTGCTAAGCTAATGCTCTGAGTGCTCAATTACAGGGGCTGTTTAAACAGACTACAGCTGGCAGGCTCAGCCAGAGCATGGCCAGCTCAATGCAGACAGGATCTGATCAATTAGGGAAAGGAGACACTGTGGTGCTGATGGAGCCATAAACTTCAAGTTTATTTCCCCTCACTGTAGGGACATCCTACCTCACAAGAGCAGAGAGTAAGACAAAGCCACCAAGTAGCAGCTTAGGCCCAGGGTGGCCAGGGCAGGGGGAGTGAGCAAGCAGTGGGGTTTCTGTTATGCTTTCAGAAGGGGGGTGACCAGAAGGGCCTTTGCAAGCAAACACCAAAACAGACACAAGGGCTTGGCTGCCTACAAGGCAGGTCGCAGAAAGATTCCTTAGCACCAAAAGCTAAGGTGAAGCAGCATCTTCTGCTAGCTGTAAGCCCCACTGTAAGCAATGGGAACTCTCAGTAATAGATGAGCATGAAGACTGTGGAAAACCCGTGGAAGCCATGTCACCTCTCTAATTACCACCAAATGCCTGGTTCCAGCTGTTTACTCCAGCTTTATGACCAAAGATCTGACAACAACTTTGGCAGTGAACTACCAAAGAAAAATTCTCAGCAAGGGAAGAGGGCTAGATAGTCATACTCCAGGAGTATAAAACCTGTTATAGCCAGCAACAACCTAAGGGAGACAGGAACATCTTTGAGGATAAACATCCTGAAACTGGTTTCACAAGCCACATCAGGATTGGCAGATGTCTCAAGGGTTAATTAATTCACCATGCACAGATGGTAGCTGGTAGGGTTTGGAGAGTGGATTAACCTAATTTGTGGTTTGTAATGTACCATGCAAATATCCATTACGAGATTTGGAGCAATTCTACCCTTATTTTGATTTGAGGAGAGAAAACCACACATTGGATGACTGCATAGAAATAATGCCTATTTTGAGTGACAAATGAGTTGCTGTTCACTTGGTTAATGGCAGTGACAAATCAGTCTGAAAAGTAATCCCTTCCCTTTTTGCTACAGAGGGACTTGGGATGAACCCAGACGAGATCGCTTGCTGTGGGTATGCAAAACATGTCAGCCTTAACCGCTCCTCACAGTTGTACCGAGGCCTCCTCATCACTAAGGGAGGGACCTAGAGCAACAATTCAATTGACTGAAAATAAGAAGGCAGCTCTGCAGCATGTCACATACAGCCCTACAAATCCAAAGCAACAGCCCACGTGGCTGCTCAGGCCACAGCAAATGGCCATGCCTACGCAGAGCCCAGCTGCTTCAGCAGAGCTCCAAGCTGACTGCAGGTTAAAGCATTTATAATTAGATCATAACCAAGGAAAGGGCTGTGTTTATACAGCACTTTGCACAAGAGGAAGCCCTGGCTCAAGGCTGGCATACAGAGATGCTGCAGATCAGCACAAGACTCTTCTGTTTAGCTAAGTTAAGGCCATGCTGTTGCACTTTGTTCAGAATGTCCCCAGATGTTTACAACTGCTATCAGCTACAGTGATAAATGCATCCCTAACTCCTATTAAACTCTGAACTTCCCCAGTTTCTCCCTGCTTTAAGGGCTCAGCACAGGACTAGCTAGAAATGCACTCATTGGCAAGGCAGAGGTCAGGGTAGAGGCAACAGTGGCTATCAGAGGCATTCCCCAAATGTTTCTGCCATCAGTCACACTCATGCCCTGCCTTCCCAAGATGGAGCAGCTGTGAGATTCCTGCTGCTCACAGCTCTAAGTCTCTTCCCAGCATATCCTTGGTCAAAAAAAAAAAAAAAGGTATTCTCAGGTCTGATCTGTTGGGAGGCATTTAAGTGTCTATTTGTACCATTTAAGATTGAGTAGTGTTTGCACCTACAGAGGAAGCTGCATTTCAAAGTTATTAGTTATCTTTAAAGGCTCTTCACAACACAGGCTTGGAAGCTGTGTTCATTCACCCCATCACTAGACCCAGTGTCATAAAGCTGCTCTTTGTTAGAGGCTGTAACCACCAACTCTCTTGGCATATTCTTTGGCTTGTTGTATGTACACTCCCACGACATCAAGCTCCAAGTAGAATGAAGCCTTCCCCCGCCACTCTAAAGACAAGCAAGAAGATGGTTGAGAACAGAGTCCCTTTATATAACTCACTTCGGTCAGACTGCTGCTTCACATTCCTCTTACAGTGTAAGTGGAGAAAGAGCATCCCTAAATCCCACTGCATCCAAGCCCTGGCTGTGCAGTCAGCCACCAAGGGGCAGAGAAGAAGAAACTCCCCAAACAAGACCCAGCAACACATGAGGGTGGGAGAGCAGAGCAGGGGAGCCCAGCCTCGGGGATCGATGAGCATGCTGTTTGGGATGCCTCAAGGGGAACAGACGGCATCCCAGCTGCACTGATTCAACTTAGCCCCTCTTCCCTCAGTGTCACAATGTATCAGCTCCAGCTTCTCTCCAGAATGGAGGAGTAGCAGCTTCTCATCCTTCCAAAGCAATCCCTCACACATCTTACAAGAGCAACACTGCAGCTCCTGTGCACGTCAACTTGTGCACAGATTCCAAAGCACTCAGTTTCCTTGTGCTGTTCTAGGTCAGTGCTAAACCAGGTTGCCCCAGAGACTTCAGCAACACATTTCAGCAGTCTTTATGTGGCCTTAAAACCCCAGTGCTCTGCACAGGGCACCGTGAGCCAGGATCTTCCGCCCTCAACTCTGCCTTCTGCATACTCTCTCACACCTTTACAGCCTGGCCCTCTAGAGAAAATGCTTCTGCACATTTAATTCACTGTCCAGTTTGTACAAACAGTGCAAAGTTTATTTAATATTACATGCTAGAAGTACAGTCACATCTCTGTGGACAGACCTGCCTAGAACTGCAACCCAGAAAGAAGTTCTGTAGGAAACAAGGAAGTTAAATGTTCTCCAGGTTCCAGTGCTCCACCTGCCTCTGATTACCATCACCCACCTGCACTTATGGTAAATTTAAAGGAACTCAGGAGGAGAGCACCACAAGCACCAGCCTGCAAAGGGAACAGCCATAAATGCACAGGATGGCAGGGTCAAGTAACAGCTCGCATTAGTGTACCACTTAGCTTATTACAGGACTGCAGCATAAAAGCTCTCATAATTAACAAATCAATCTAGGCAGTGACATTCTTTAAGTTCAGTAAGTTACATTCCCAGAGATTCAGCCATTGCAGCATTTCTTTATCATCATCTCAAAACACAAGAGGAAAAAATCCTCCCCTCCTCTGCACATAGGCCAGACTATTCCAGGGGTTGCAGAGGGTTTCAGGGGCCTCTTTGGATGCCCTGGATGCGATTCAGAGCAATTGAGACTACAAACAAAGTCAATGAGAGTTGCAGGTGCTCAGTACTGCTTGGGAGAGGGAAAAAAAAAAAAAAGGGAAAGAAAGAAGCCCTATCACATCCAACTCAGAACAGCCAAATGCAGAGGCCCATAATCACATTTCCCTGTTGAAAACATATCTGTATAAATCACTAAGAGCTATAAGGAAATGGGAAAAATTGGTTTTACGTAGCTTCAGATCAGGATTTTATAGGACATTTGAATCCAGGACTTAAAAACAAAATAAAGAGCTATGGCCCTTGAGTCAACCCTAACCCAGAAACAGGCAGTGAGAACATTTTGCATTGAAAGCTTCAGCAGATCCTTTTGGTCCGGCAAAAATAAGATTCAGACCCACACAGAAAAGCATCCTCTTCCTCTTCCCTCAAAAAAATACCTCCAACTCTTAAACTACATTTTTACTTAGGTAGAGATTGACTTAAGAAAAAAAAAAAAAAAAAAAAAAAAATTGTACCCCCATTAGCCTCTTAGACTGGAGAAAGAGCTCTATAAACACCAACATTTTAATTGCAATACAATGTAAGATGAGTTTCTTCTCTTCAGTGGAGCAGAAAGAATTTGATGCCTGGCTACAGCAGGTTTCAGCAATGAAAAGTTAAACTGCTATATAATTTCATGCAACACAAGGGAAGGTTTAAAAAGGAGGGGAAAAAAACAATCCAGTTCCCTCTATAATCATACAGTAAAAAGGTCAGTATCTTACCTGATTTTCTCTTTGAAGATCCATAGTCCCTGAAAAAGAGACAACAACAAATAGACATGGTTAGAGCTGGAAACAGAGAGAGAATGGAGGCGTCCCAAATTTCCACCCATAGGCTCAAGGGCTCATTCTGCCCGCTCCCCCCTTTAAAGAGGAGCTCAGGGCTGCAAGGCATTGACGGGCAAGGGCTGGGGCTGGGACAGGTCCTGAGCAGAACCGGCTCATCGGCAGCAGCTGGGCTTCTGCAGCACCGAGGGCTGGGGGAGCATGTGATCACTGAGATAGAGCCAACCATCCTCCGGCAGCAAGGCAGGGGAGAAGGGTGTCACTTTTTCCCCTTTAAATCGAGCTATTAAATGCATGGCTACTGGATTAACCCCTGCCGTTCCCCTGGAGAGGAGAGGGAACGTTAAGTGCTTGCCGTAGGGGTGCGGCTGCTGCGGGCTGGGCTGGCACTGCGTGCCGTCCCCTCCTCCCATTAATTGGTGCATAACCTTCAGATCCCTTCCGGGCATCTCTGACAAACACGAAGAGAAATACCCAAACGCCCCTAACTTTGCCCCTTCTTTCTTCTGGGATGGGGAACGCACCCTGACTTTCCCACAGTGGTTTAAGGACCTTCTGCTTGCTACAGAACAGCTGAAATCTCAGAGAGCTGCTGCAGGAGTGAGCTGAAACTACAGAACACAGCTGCAGAAGAAGAGAAACACTTTGCGGTGGCTGCACTTCCCCTTGGTGCCCTGAGCCCCATCCATGTGCAGATGGGGCAGAAGCGGCATCGCTGTGCAGGCACAGTGCCCTTTATGCTTGGAATGTGTAGGATTTGCTCCTGGTGAGTAATAACTCCTCGGGAGTTTTTTGCACCCTCTTTGGATCTTCCAGTTCCTATTTCAATTAAAGGGTTTTCTCAGCCATGCCTGTGCCTGTGTCTGACATGAAGATGCTACTGCTGTTGCTTCAGATCAATATCAAAGTGATATTATATATCCAGAAGTAATGCTCGCTATATGGTGCCTAAAACAGAGACCCCTCAGAACAGCGGGGGAAGGGATGGCTCCCAGAACGCAATCACCAGCCCCAGCTCTGCTCCCACCAGCACACCAGAACACCCTGTGACAATCCCTATAAGAGAGGCATGGCCACTCTTCCATTCCTAGCCAACCCATGCCTGCCACTTGTATGTATCATCCAATTCACACGACTGTAAATGGGCTGTTGATGGATGGTTAGAGTTAGCAAGCAACCAAAAGCAGATAAAACTGCTCCCAGCATCCCACCACATCAAGCCGAAGTCAGTACTCAGGTCTGGAAAGCACAGTGCAAGAAGATGGTTTGCCTGTGTCCTCGCTCTCCTCCAACAGCAACCACCAACCAGCCCTCCATCCCAGATGTCCTCCCACATTTTGCAGCCCAATCTCAAGCTGTTTCTCAGGGCTTTGTGTGAGAGGCTGCAGGAAGCTTTTAAATGAGGCTTTTTCTTTTAATTCTAAAGGATGACTCACCCATACAATTTCAAGAAGGCAGAGATTTAAAAAGGCAAAATTTTGAAACTGTTTTCTTCTTTCTCTGTGATGAGCTTTTCCATGCTTATCTTTGTTCCTGTCCTATTCCTCATCCAGCTGGCATTTCTTCCATAGCAAAAACACATAATTTATGACAGCATGCTCGCCCTAAAACTGAGTTCCATGAGCCCTGTGGTGGGCAGGCACACCCCACACCACATTACTACTGCCATCACCAAATGTTGTACTCCACAGCATGCGACACCACAGTTCTGGTCAATGGCAAATGTGGTGCCAACAGAGGCACATTTGACCCAACAAATCCCATCACTGTTTCTCTTGGTTTATGCCACAGATACAAACTCTGTCTTGCTGCCCCACACTCAGCCAATGCACACTGGTCCTCCCCTCTGGGTCTTCTGCATATCTATCCCACGGGTTCCTGCACTGCACTGAGGATGTCCTTTTATGTGCTACAGTGTTTAATTCTTCTCTAGTGTCCTTCTCAAAATTTATGTGTAGACCAAATGTAGACCAAAATGAAGGTGGGAACTTCACTCAATTAAGTACTTTGCAAAAAGAAATGGCTGCTGCCCCTAACTGACAAAAAAAACCAAATGATGGGGGGGAAAAAAAGCATATTATACACATTGCACTGATGAGGAATCATAAAAAAGGCTGTTGAACCTGCACCTTCTGGTCTTAGTTTCCAGTCTGAAGCGCAGGATCATCCTTTCATAAGAAATTAGATGACCATTACAAAATATTTGTTTCAATCACCACCACCTTCCAATTGTGAAGCTCACTCAAAGAGAAAGCCAACAGCCAACCTGAAGGACAGGTTTTCATTCCTTCTCCAGATTTTCAAGTCATATTTTATCACATTCTGACTTGGGAGTTCCTGAAGTCCCCGAACCCCATGTCTCCCTGTCTCGTTTTTTATACAAAACGTTTCAGTCACAAAGTCAAGACAAAGCAGTATCAAATAAAATGGAGCTTCAAATAAAATCCACATTTCCTCAGTGAATCTCTGAAAGCCAAAACTTGTTTCTCATACCAAGGATGGGAAAAACATCAGTGGTGAAATAGAAAGCCAACATAGCATAACAAATAATTCCTCTGAGTGGGTAAAGTGCTCCTTGTAAACACTCTTCTCTTTTCTGCTAATTAAGGAAGTAGCAGCAATAGCAGCAGCAAGGAGCCATGCCCAGCTATGTATTTATTTTTTATGCCCTATTATTCAGAGACTCATTGATGTCTTTCCTCTCAAGCAACGGTCTATAGGTGAATACCTCTTAGCCTCAGTATTTCCAGAGGAACATTATTATGAGGTTGAAGTATCAGATTATGTCCAACGCAATAAAGGAAATTCTTTAGTGGTTTCTCTTAACTGTAACAACTTCAAAGCAGAAATTCTGATCTCCTGCAACATGGGCTGCACCAGACACCCTGCTAGCCCTTACAACAGACTAGAAGTCTGGCCTTACAGAAAGAAAAACCCTTCCAAGTGAAGGTACAAGGTCACTGCAGCTATACAGAGAAGCTCGCTGTCCTTTAAGCTCTGGCTCTTTCCTTTTTCTTTTCTTTTTATCTTTATACATACACACATATTTCTATTCTGACTTTATTTCTGTGTGAGAGCAGACACCACCATCCTAATTCCACTTTATGCTCTGTCTACAAGAAAAGCAGTGATAGCAGCGGGTGGAACTAAGAATGGCACCAGCAGGGCCCTTCTTCATTAGCCAACATCACTCCATACTTGAATAAATGCTTTTCACAAAAAAATAGAGTATTTCTAGAAGTTTTTTTTTAAAATTAGAGTATAGCAAATTTGTCTAAAGTCTTCCCATGGGGTATCACCTTTATTTGACACTGAACCTCATCACTGGCAAGGATAGCATTTCCCGCTGCTAATGATATTAAAATATCGCTGGTGCCAAGTACATCATAAAGACTGAATACACTCTTCTTGCCTTATTGACAGGAGAGAGAGGCTGGATCTCCTTTTTCATCAGTGTTACACCAGGATAATGCTACTCATTTGGCTTCTACCAACAAATGTGAAAGGAGGAACACATGTACTGCCGCAGAGCTGACTGCCTTGTTGTCATATTAAGATACACAGTCAGTCAAGGATATTGTGAAAGACCAAAATATGTTATAAATAACGTATTTATATATGCTATATAACTAAATTTGTTTGCCTCTTGTAATCTACTTTAATTGAGGTGGTTATATTAATAACATTACAGAAAAGTGTTTTGGTGCATCCTTTATTTAGGGACTAACTTTGCTGCTGCAATCAGTGAGTGTTCACGATAAAAACAATGATTTGTGGGTGTTATAATCTATCTAAATATAGAGAGATATATACAAAGATGCAGTGACACAATTGGAAAGTTGCTTAATAAATGAGGAGCATCCTGACTTTTGTTCAAGAAAAGCCCAGGAACTGTTTCACATGGAAGAGAAGACTGACTGTGCACAAGCATGTCTGTAATGGACTGAGTCAACCTCTTTAGCAGTATTTCTAATTCAGTTTGATTTGTATGTGGCCTGGAGGGTTTCTTCTGCATCCCCAAGGAGATTCAGAGTTTTCTGTGTAGAAGCCCAGAAAAGTTTGCAGAGCAGCACTGTAACAGCGGCGGGGCTGCAGGGCTGCAACTTTGTCCTAACCAGCTGCCTCTCTGGAGGTGATGGACTGCACTGGGAAATCCCTTCCCTGCTACTTCTGGAGTGTAAAGGCTGTATTCAAGGCTTCTCCCCTTCACTACAGGACAGCAGACCCAAGCAAGCTTACGCTGTGGGATTCATCCCACCGCAATACATCACCTTGAAGCCCAGGGCCTCTGCATGCAAGCAAGGCTTGGCTTCAATTCATCTAGCAGAGATTTCAGACAAGAGATTCTCGACTGTGAGAGAAAGCAGTGCCTGCAAAGCAGGGGGAGCTGCCAGAGCTCAGGGAGCAACACGGCCGGGGGAGCCACAGACGTGTCATCAGGCGAGACAGAAGCTGAAGGGAAAGTAAATCTTCCTGCTGTCCGCTTCTCAGAGTTTGCTGTCCAAAAGAGATGAGACAGTGACAAACTCTGAGTAATAGAGGTTAATCCGTATCCTCTGGAGCATTTTAATACATAAGTTGAAATATTTCTGTATTTGTTGGCTTTAACTAACTCATGTTTAAATACATTGTAGGCGTTTACGTTCCCATGCTCCTTAATTCCTGAAACTCTCCGGTGGTGCAGAGAGGTTGCGGTGGAGATGTATGACATTTCAAACAAACAACTCAGATTATAATTTAATCACCAGTGATTTGCCAGGCAGATTAAAAGCACAGAAATGTTTTAGCAAGGGAGTCTGTGCTCTCCCACCCAACATCCATATGGTTTGCAATCAGTAATGAGGACTGCTGCCTTTCTCAGCAACTGTTTTTCTTAACACTGCTATCAGATTCTGGGACAGTGTTTTCAAAGTAAACCAATGCCAAAATACTTTGCTACTGCTCTTTACACATACAGAAATTCGAACCTTAAAAATATTCTCTTAAAATTCTCCTGATTTCACTCAACTGCCAGACTGACATCTTCAGTTTGAGACAAGCCCAAAATCAGGCATGACCAAGAACCAATACTGGTGCCTTGGCTGTTACCAAGCTAGAGGACCTCCCAAACATACTGACACAAAGACAGGAGTGATATGGAGTGTGCAGGGTTAACACAGATCCATGATGCTAGAAGTGCAAAAGTTTAACCATGTGCATTAGGGGATCTCCATTCCCTGAGCTCTGAGCCCCATGCGACACATTTAAACAAAATTAGCTCTATATGCTATGCATCAGGAACACAAACTCAAGCACACAGAGGCATACAGCTATACATTTTTCTCCTCCAGCACACCAGCAGTCAGAAAAGCACAGCTGATCTCTTCCCCAAGCCAAATAAACAGATGAAGCCTTTTTTTTTTTTAAAATCAGAAAATATTCTGTTCATTTCCTGATATAAATCGTTGCATTGTGGAACTCTCTTGAAAATGAATCTGTCCTTTCTGAATGGAGGTCGAGCTTTTCAGCCATGTCAGAAAGGCACCCATTGTGGCAGCCCTGAGATTTCAAAATTCCTTGCCAGGGGCAAATGGGAGTTGGGGGGCAAGAAGGAAAACTGTCGACCTGGCTTTGAAAATGAGTGTTTCTTGCTTGCTGGAAGCAGTCTCTGCTTGCTGCTGTTGAGAAGGGTAAGCCAATGTTTTGCAATCAACTCAAGAGAAGACACTACAAAAGAGAGTTTTGCCTTCCTGCCACTTTCCTGTTGTTTGCACAGTGTGGCTGTAGCACTGGCACAGACAACCAACACAGCTTTATATGTTTCTGGTTAAACTGCAACAATTTTCTCAGCACCATAGAACACCAGCAGCCCAGTCTGGCCCACCAGGGCTCATCTGGAGGTCCTCACTTAGTGCTACTTTCCAATAACTTCTTTCAAGCCAACAAAACAAAAATTAATCCAAGTTCTCCTTTGGAAACTCCAAGTGCAGCACTGGAATCTCTTCCATATGTGCAGATGAGATTTTCCCTGCCCAGGTAACCTTAACTTGCACAAAAAAGCCATGGTTGGAAGGAGACGGGCACTGACTCCTCTTCAGCAATACTCCCTGCACAAATCCATGAATTTATATCCCAAAGGAGATGTGCAGGAGCCTGAAGATTACTTGACAGAGGATAGCTTGAGCTCTGCCACCAGGTCGGTGGTGCCAGGAAGCAGACAGTTCTGAGACAAACCGCATCCCATGGAGGCCTTTCTTGTGCTTGAAACGATCTTACAAGGAGGGGGACTGACTTTTTACAAGGTCTAACAGTGACAGAACAAATGGGAATAGCTTTAAGCTGAAAGAGGGGAGATTTAGGCTAGATGTTAGGAAGAAATTCTTTACTCAGTGGGTGGTGAGACCCTGGCACAGGGAGAGGCTGCCCACAGAGGCTGTGGATGCTCCATCCCTGGAGGTGTTCAAGGCCACGTGGGATGGAATCCTAGGCCCTAATCTGGTAATTGGCAACCCTGCCCGAAGGAGGGGGCTGGAACTAGATGATCTTTAAGGTCTCCTCCAACCTAAGCCATTCTATGATTCTATGTTCCCCATGGACCTTCCTGCCTCATGCAGACCCACAATACTCAAGGGGCAGCTTGCTTTTCTTTTGGGTGTGTAAAGGGTACAGAAAGAAGAGAGGTGGGTTCAAGGCATCCCACCCATTCCCAAGTGATTGGGAAATGTCACGGATTTGTGTCCCAACATTCTTCAGTGGTGAAGCTGATCATTTGGCTTCAGCACACATCTTCAGTATTTGGCTTGGGCTGATGAAATGCAGAATTAGCTCTTCAATTTTTCACAATTACTCTTTATTATGATGAAATTATTCTCCTGGAAGAAGACAGGGCTCTGAAATTGTACATTCAGCATTTCACCAGGCTGTGAGATAGCGAGCACACTGATCTGACAGCAAAGCTGGGCCGCTCTGGCACCAAAGGGAGATGGCTTAACGCAACTTGGATGCTGTGGGACACTGGGGCAATGAGCTAACTCCATGTGATCCTCCATTGCGAGGCTTTGGTGGCCTTGAAAAAGACAGCATGAGTGTTTAGAGCAGGCTTCTTCCTGGAAAGAAGGATAAAAACAAGATCTTGCTTAAGAGTCACATCCTCATCTGGTTTTGCTTTACCCTGTTTATCCCTTCAGATTGCAAATTTCTCTGCAGGACAGGAGAATGTATTTACCTTAGCAAGAACTCTGGGTTGAGGTGCTCTTCGTCTCCTATAAACTGACCTTGGCTGTCCCCTGTGGGGAGGACGAATTTATCTCTGCCTTCCAATGACCAAACATGTGTCACTTTATTATAGTATTTATAGCACAAATGCTGAGTGATAAACATGAGGCAATAAAAATTAATCACTTTCATGTGCAGCTTTTCCAGTCGTGCTCTTCACTTTGGGATTTTGCTATACAAATATACACGTGCATACGGTACATATTTAAAGGATGCAACTAGTCTCAGTTTCAAATTAAGTACTGAATAGTAGAACCATAAATTCACATGTAGCTTACAAACTGGTCAGGCTAATGAGCTCTTACATATATCACACTGATCTGGCTAAGAGCTTAAGAAGATAGCATAGGCTTTGAATTTTTATTTCATGTTTTCTAAGCAATTCCTCATTTGAGGGTGGGCTGTTCGTTTTCTATTAGGATAGCTAGGTCCAACCTCTAGTTGGCAACCATATGATCCATTGAGGCTCCTAAACTGCGGCCCTAATAGCAATTATAAGAGGCAGAGATCCTTTGTAGTGGATTCCTTGTCCCCAGAGACAGCCAAGGTCAGGCTGGATGGGGCTCTGAGCACCTGATGGAGCTGTAGGTGTCCCTGTTCAGTGCAGGGGAGTTGGACCAGATGGCCTTTAAAGTCCCCTTCCAAATCAAGGGAACTCCTGGAAAAGGAGCGAGGGAAGGAAGGGAAGAGAATGTGCAAAGTTAGAGATCTCCAGGCTTCTATTCAAGGCCCAGATGTAAGTTGTTTGAAAAGGACACTGAATTACCATACCAGGAGGAATACTGGGAGCACACTGGTGATGGAGGAGTAGAAGGGGAGAAAAAAAATGCTTCCCCAGGGAACTGTCTGGGGCTTCTTGATCTCCTTGAAAAATATGATTTGCCCTCAAATTGCATTAGCCGCCTTAGAGGAAAAGAATAAACAGATAAAGATTCTCAAGTAGAAAATATGCAAATGAGCAGGAATTGTGCTTGAAACCTTCAAAGCCATGACTGACCCACAGAGAGAGAGAAAATATTCTCCCTCCCAAAAATACCTGCAGAATTAACAAGCCACCAGTTTAAATTAAAGAGAACTTCTGCATATGGCACAGATGAATCATGGTGCTCACTGGCATTACATGCTGTAATCTTCAAAACTAGGCATGGTTCCAAAGAGCAATGAGATAAATTCAGGAAGAAATAAATGGTGGCCATTGTGTTCCACGCTCTGGATGCTCTGACCCAAGAAGTCCCATAACTGCTGAATGCCAGAAGCAGGGAGGATACACAAGGGAAGCTCACTCTGTGTTTTCTTTGTTTCTTGTATTGGCTATGAGCCACTGCTGGAGACAAGAGGCCAGATGGGGCCCTGGTCTCACCTAATTGTGGCCTTATAATATATTCTCCTGTAAAAGATCAGACTGGATTAGGATAAATTACATCCAAATCATGCTGCATTACTCAGCACATTAAGTTGTCCTTAATCACATACTTTGATGCTCTAGATTCCTGCTTAAATCTGCCCTCTGTGCATATTTCTGTGCCTGTTCTGTTGAAACCACTGCTGAACTTCAACTACACATAACAGGGCTATAATGAAAAGCCAATAAGGCTCTTTGATCAAGCTCTACTAGGACTCATCATGGGGACATCCTCTGCAGTGACAAAATGGTTTCCTCATCCTGTCTCTTTCAGAAGTGTTTTGAGAGCCTTTAAAAGCAATTTAATCCTGATTTATGTTAGCTAAGTGATTTTTACTGCACATGTGAATTACAAGAAAAGGGCCCTCAACTCCATTTTTTACACTGCTTAGGAAAACAGTTATAAACGCCGCAGTGCCTTCAGTCTCTCTGATTTCAATGCAGCGGAAACCAGCAATATGGGTAAGTACTTCATTCCTAATTCTCCCATATGCCTCATCCAGCAGTTGACCAAAGACAACCTAAAGAATTATTACTGTATTTTTTCTTCTGTAAATGGTATTGAACTTCCTGTCTAAGCTGTTTACATTATTTCCAGAGGATGTGCAATGAAAGAAATAACGCAATTCTTTAACAGCAAGCACAAGCACAAGAAACTTGTTGATGGCTATCTAGTAAAACTGAGCATGCATTCAGTGACAGCGAATCACCTCACCACAAGTTTAGAGATGAAAGGGATATAAAACTGGTGACCAAACAAGCTCCCAAAGGAAGCAGTGGAGCAACAGAAACCCAAAAGTTTGGTGGCCTGATCCAGCCAGCCAGCCCCAGGAACAGGCTCATGCCAGGGGCAGACGGCAGCAGAAGGATTTTGCCTCTGCAAAGTGCATGCAGGGCAGCCCACAGCATATTGCCAGTGGTGGTAGGTGCTAGAGGGATGCTGTAGCTTTGCTTACAGCAGTGCTAAGCTGCCCCCAAACAGATGACTCTGAAGTAAAGGATCTCAAACGAAGACTAGACAAGACTAGAGGGAATGGCCTGAAGTTGCACCACGGGAAGTTCATCAGGAAAAATTTCTTTTCCAAGAGTGGTGAGGTACTGACACAGGCCGCCCAGAGAGGCTGTAGAGTCTCCATCCCTTGAGGTGTTCAAGAAATGTGGAGATGTGGCATTGAAGGACATGGGTTAGTGGTGTGGTGCTGATGGGTTAATGGTTGGACTAGATGATCTTAGTGATCCTTCCAACTTTAATGATTCTATGATTCCTTTAATTCCCCTGCCAAAGGCTCTAGATTGCTAGTGGATCACCACTTTACTCCCTTTTGGCAGACAAGCAGCAGAAAGACAACAAAATGACAACAAAAAGACAACGAAAAGACTGAAATACTTTTTCTGCCATTTCTCCACGTCTTGGAGGAGCTCTGGGGAGACATCAAGAGGACAGAGCGGAAGAGCCCCCAGGTACTGTAGTCTCATGGCCAAGCCAAGGATACAGGGCCATGTGCATCCTCTCAGATTCCTGCTTTGCCCCCAGCTGTCCCAGACCTTAGGTCACCCCATGTTTCTGTCCCCATGACACGTCCTGTGTCTTGGTATCACTGCCAGGGATTCCCCACAGCCATCCTGGCACATAGCTGGCACCAGCCCTCATGCTGGAGCCTCTTCCAGGGAATTTCCAGCTGCCAATGGCATTTTTGGAATTTTCAAGGCTCTACATGAACAAAGCCAGAAATGAGTTGCAGACATGGCCCAGGCCCCGTGAGATCTCCAAGTTCCCAGTACAAAGGAGAGCATGCCAGATACTTGGTGTTATACAATTTTTTGTTCCTTTCTGGTGCTGTTCTTACGGTGTCTAGCACTTCTGCTTACTCATCTGGCTTTTTAGTAATGTGCTGGTTGGACCTTTTGGTCTTGCTACTCCTGCTCCAAGGGAAGTGGGACCTGAAAGATTAAGACAGTCGTGTGCATAGACAGCAGATGGCTATTGCATCTGTACTTACTTTGCACTGCTAAATACCCTATTGCCCCAGCTAGTTTTATATCCCCTTTTAGTGGTAGATCTCTCATAACTTTTTAGTCATCTGCTGTACATATGACCATAAGAATTGTAAATAATTTTTCCAGGAGAGGCAGAAACTTACTACACATGTGAGAAGAGAAGAACAAGCCCACAGTTTGAACTCCACCTTCTTCATCTGGTGACTGTAGCCTTGCCTCCCCTCATTACCTTTCTTTTAGTTAGATCAGCAAGATGAAAACAGCCATTTCCCAAATCTCCTGCAGCAGCATGTTCTCAGTTAACTGTCTTGCAACATCAAATGTCTTTCCAGGGTACTAAAATGTAATTCCCTATAAGACACCAATTTAATATACCTTGGAATTGTTTTCTGCCTATTTCTACAAGGCGGCACATGGAAATATCTTTCATGTCATTGTTTTTTTTTAATTTACTTGTCAGAGACATAAATAACAGCATGTAAGATCTGCGAGTTCATGAACTCCAGGAATTTTTTCCAATCGGTGTCCTTTGAACTGAGATTTTTCAGACACTGTAAGACTCCAAAACATATCTAGTATGTGCATCTTGTAAATTTGCTTGATTGGCAACTACTAAAACCAGACTTGTTTTCCCTGATTACCTACCAGCATTAGGCAGATTTACAACACATTCTAGGATTTTACACTAAAACATAAAAGAAAAAAAGATGTCTTCATCTTGTCTTGCCCAGTATAACTGTTCAGATTAATGAAAAGATTTTAAATTAACATTCATGGGCATGCCAGAAAAATAGAGACAACTTCCCAAAGATAAAACCTTTCCAATACTGGGGTTACTTTCAAGGTAACAAACATAACTTATTTCACATATCCCATTTCGATAACAATTCCCACTCTTTTCTGTCCTCTGGGAAATTAGTGAGCTAAATTAGGAGACATCTGCAAAGCAGCATCAACAGCATTTCCTGAACATCCCAACCTTGGGAGTATCAGAGTCCAGAGAAGGGCCACAAGGCTGTTCAGAGGGTTGGAGCACCTCTCCTGTGAAGAAAAGCTGAGGGAGTTGGGCTTGTTTAATTTGGAGAAGAGAACCTCATTGCAGCCTTTCAGCTCTTGAAGAAACCTTAAAAGCAGAAGGGAACCAACTGTACATGGGCAGATAGCGACAGGACAAGGGGGAATGGCTTTAAAGTAAAAGAGGGAAGATTCAGGTTAGATGTTAGGAAGAAATTCTTTACTCAGAGGGAGGTGAGGTGCTGGCACTGCTCACCAGAGAGCAGTGGATACTCCATCCCAGAAGATGCCCAAGGCTGGGTTGGATGGGGCTTGGACCCTGATTTGGTGGGGGATGTTGTCAGGGAGGTTGGAACTCAATCTTTAATCCCTTCCAACCTAAGCCATTCTATGATTCAATGATTGTGAGCATCCCATGAGTGAATGGCAACGCTTTTTTTTGATACTGTGGGTATGAAATAATAAAAAAAAAGACTTTGACTTCAAGACAGTGTGAGAGATTGTCTCAGTGTCAACGCTTGTTTCGTTCTGAGAAGGAAACAAAGGAAAACAGCGCCACTATTAAAAAGGCAAATAAAAAATCATACTGACCTCAAATACATGCCTATCTACTTACACAAAAACACCCCTCATCATTTCGACTGACTTTCTAAGGTGACCAGAATTAAATCTTAAGTACTTATGGAAAAAATAAGGGAAGATCATTCCCTTACAGGCATTAAAAAGTGCATTGTGCATTATTTAAATGGTGTCAAGGCACCCTGAGTACAGAAGTAACATCACACACTATGAAACAGTGCAACCTTTGAACAGAGCATAAATTTTGCAGTCCAGTCTATTTACAAATTTGGATGTTGTTCAGACCAGCTCACACAAAACCAGCCAATTTTTCCTTGTTCCATTTACGTAACTCCTTTCCAATTCTCAATCCAGACATTAACTTTTAATTCACCTTGTACACCTCCAAAGAGGGTGTGTGTGGTATTCTCAGTATCTTTTTCCGTATTCTAAGTTTATAAAAGTGAAGAGACATAATGAATGAATTTAATTAATTCCATACAGTCAGCTGGTTATAGAAGACTTACTAATTTGGCTAAAAGAGAAATTAATTGTTCTTTCAAAATGCACACTGATTCTGGAGTATTTCTGGCCTGGAACATGACAGATCTCTCTGTTTTCTGGGCTGAAGTGCCACAGGCTCATGAATCCTGAAGTGAAGCAACAAATCGTTTGCTCTCAACTCCCAGCACTGATTCTGAATTCAGTGCTATTTTGAATAACCTCTCATTGCTGTAGAATACCATGAGATCCAAACTAGAATCCAGGCAGATCAGCCATGAGATGAGGTAGCAGTGACTAGGAATCAGAACATGGAACTATGTCCTGTGGCCAATAGTCTATTTATTAACAATTTCTTTTCCACTCATCCTCTGGGACAGAAGCTAATTCCTGGGATAGGGCAGTTCTGTATTTCATCCAGTGCCCCCCCCCCCCCTCCCCCAGCAGCCATCCTGTCCTCCAGGATTTGTACTGGGGCAAACAGTCAAACTCTGCTTGTCCTGCACTGTGGGGTAGAAGGGATCTGCCAGGTGCCCTCTGAGGCACGTTCCAGCTGAACAAATCTTTATCTAACTAGCAATATTATGTGCAACACTGGAAACTCAGCTCTTCATTTCATGCAGCTAAATAAAAATCCTTCAAGCTCTGCAATGTATCCCATCCATTAACAGAGCCTGGGGAGCTGTGCTGAGACCTAGCTCATGATTAGATAAAAGCTTTTCCTTCTAAATCACTGTCCAGAAGAAACCAAGACTCTGGAACAGTGAACTCCACATACATTAGAGGTCAGGCACATCCCTGATGCTAGTTATTTATGTGCCTTTGTTTTACACTGAAGACTGTGAGGGTTTATGGTAGGTAATGAGTTGCTTCATTTCTGTACCACGATAAGGATGCCAAGATCCTTCTCTCAGTAAAGACACAGAAAATACAAAGTGCTCCAGTTTTCCCAATAAGAAACAACTTTTAAAACAGTGTTGTGAAAATATTACTGCAGAGCCCTGTGTGTACTAAAACAACCCTAGGAGGGTGACGGGGAAGGGTAGCACAAGGATTTGGGGCCACCTCTTTGCCCCCAGGGTTTAAACTCCAACTCTCTGAAAGGCAGCTGAGCAACGGATCAATGACTCATAGAATGGCTTAGGTTGGAGGGGACCCTAAAGATCGCCTACTTTCAACCCTCTGCCATGGGCTGGGTGCCACCCACCAGATCAGGCTGCTCAGGATCCCGTACAGTCTGGCCTTGAATGCCTCCAGGGATGGGGCATCTACAGCCTCTCTGGGCAGCAGTGCCAGGCCTGGGCCTCAACACCCTCTGAGTTAAAAAAAAAATAAATTCTTCCTAACATGCAACCTAAAGGAGCACCCCGTCTAAGTTTTCACTTCCTGGTCTTTCACAGATTCTGAATCAGCTGGGTGACCTTCATCCCATGCCATACTGGGAATTTAAAAATACACCGCACCTTGGAAAAATGTGTCAGTTCTCAGAAATAAGAAAATCAGGTTGTGGGTGGGTGGGACAACTGCACAGTGTATTTATATAACATTCTGAGTGACAGTCTTTTAAATTCCACTCTATGGAAAGTAGATTTTTCTGCACTTCAGATACTAAACGCAGTTATTATCATAGGCTTGAAGCAGAACCATTTTAAGAGAGAGGGGTCACTTTCAATTCATTTTTTAGGGCAAAGATTTTTTTTTTGCTGGTTTTTTAGAAGTAATTATTTTACGCTTAATCCCAGGTTTTCACTGGTAATGTTACGCCCAATTTAGAAGATACAAGCATCAAGTGACTTGGCATGGGGATCTACTCAAACAAAGGAAAAGAAACCGCTTACAATTTATGACACGCTTTGATAGCTGCGATTTAAAAATGCCACTGATTCATTCCAGCAAATGTTACAATAACAAGCACAAGACTAATGACCTGATGCCTTGTCAGAGATGTTCACAGGTCAGATAAAACTACCACATTCTATCGGCAGGATCCAGCCTTTCAAAGCCAGCCCTGTTTGAGCTTCTCCCCGACTTTGATCCCCGCAAGCCATACGTCAGCACCGTCCTCCCAAAAGCGGGCCTCACGCTGAGGGGTTTCTGCCGACACACTTTCTGAAATCCTTTCGGGCTGCCCTACCTTCCATCCACCTCCGTCCCGCACACCTGAATGGTTTCCTGCTTCACAAAGAAGCAGTGAGAGAAGGGAAGAAAACCTTCAGCCCACATCGGGGCTTGCCAAACAGCTAGTGAAGAACAGTCCCAGAAAAACTGATATTTAAATAACTGTGGGGAAGATTCGTGAATTTAAGAGGAGCAGGGTGAGATCATCCATTGCCTTCTGTTGTCTTTTTGCTGAAAGCGGCCAACGGACAGCTGGCTTGCCCCGGATCCTGCACTTAAACACATTTGCGGAAATATTTGTATTTCATCATCATGTTGCATTTTTCTCCTCTTTTCAGAGCCCTTCCCTCAGCACACTGCAGGGTTTCCAAGCCTGTATCACGTCCCTTCACACCTGCTGCAGTCTGTTCACATTTAACATTGAGCAGAGCGTGTGAGCAGTAACAAATACTTCTCTCAGTGTATTTAATGTCTCTTTTGCTCAGTAAAGGTCTCCGTTTTTTCAGAAATCCCCATTACTTAAAATTACTGGCTATCCAGCCTGGAGAAATGAGGCTCAATAGGTGCTCTGAGGATGGGATCCCAGGAGCTCAGCAGCATGGTAGCACACTGCCCCAACACAATCAAGCAATGTACAACAAACTACAGTTGAGTGACACAAGCAAGATCTCAGCAGCACCTGCATACCTTGGTCACTTAATTTGCTCTGGACAAGGCTGTGTTTCTCTGGGAACAGAGGCACTTGTCCCTCCACTTCCACACTACCAATCCACGCTACCCATACAGAGTCTGCACAGAGATGGCGCAGGCAGACCTGCATCATGGGAATGAAATTGCTGCAGTTCCTTAAAATAACCTGAAAGACAAGTGAGGTTTTGCTTGGACTCTACCACCTGTCTACAGGGCATGGCCAAAATTCCCCCACTGGGCACTGCAAACAGCAGCAGCAGCTCCTGTTCCAGCCCCTGGGACCGCATTACAATCATATTTGGGT
Source organism: Lagopus leucura (assembly GCF_019238085.1). NCBI lineage: Eukaryota > Metazoa > Chordata > Aves > Galliformes > Phasianidae > Lagopus > Lagopus leucura. Next base: position 830,030 of record NW_024962256.1, read on the forward strand.
TTTGGCAGTTTCACTCTTTATTGTTTGACACTTCTCCCCACAAAAGATAGGGAAAGACTGCACAGGGCGCATTGGCATGTGGATATTAGCTACGTGCTGGGAGCCAGTTCCACTGGGGTGATCAGCAGACACAGCCTTATCAAGGCCCACGTACCTGCAAAAGCAACCTCCAGAGCCAAGCTGAAGGTGAAGGCTGTGAGCCCCTCAGTGGTGGCAATTCAGTTTTCCTACAGTTCCTCTGAGCATGGCAGAATCACTCAATGGGCTCCGATGGGCAACACCCCGGGCTCAGGGCTGAGTGTGGTGTGCAGTGTCCTGCTGGCTCATGGTTGCTATTCCTGCCCGAGCTCCCCAGCTGGGCCTGCCTCTGCATTCTCAGCTGTTCGACAACCGGAGACGAACACGCGTGCCCTCCCGGCAACGGATTCTGTTTTCCTCGCTGTGGTACATGGCACACCTATTGCGCTATGGGGCCTGGCATGAATCAGTAGGCATGGCGACACGCTCCATCCCTGGAGCCTGGCAAAAGCCCGGAGTCCCTGTTGTGTGTCAAGGTTGCTGACCTCTGCTCTCTGCCCACTGAGTCCCGCTGTGGCTCATTTGGCCCTGGTTCCTGCTCCATTTCAGGCTCCTTTCCTTGATGCACTACCACACACCTCCTCATCTCCCTGTGTGTGAGTCACTCTGGATCACCAGACCCACAGAGGGGCAGAGGCTGGTGTTAGCTTCACTGAGTGCTCATAACCTGGCTGGACATGATTCCCAGTCCAGGGATCACTTTTCATGCAGGTTGTGGCTCTCCACCAAGGCCTGGTGGCACCTAGCCATCATGGGACGGGGCTCAGACACATCATCATCTCTTGCATCCTTTCCCCTCTCCATCTGGAGTCAGCCATAACACGGATGGGCTTCAGCCAGACCCACGGGGACATCAAGCTTGGGCCCAAGCCCAGACACCGAGGCTCTGCTTTGTCTCCGTCTCAGAATGAAGCACAGCAAAAGGCAACTTTTGGGATACTGCAGTGACCCATTCAAATTAACAGGGTTAAATCATGCTAATGCAAGCCACCAACTTCAAAAGATTTACACAAGGGATGAATCTGAAGCCATTATTTTTCTTCTTTGAGCCTTTCAGAAAGATGATCTACTTTCCAGACCATGGTGCTCACCTTACACTTGGTCAGCCAGCCTTGCTAACAACCTTCTTGCCGGTCTTTTATTTCGTGAGCTTCTCTTCCAACCAAACAGCTCCAAGAGCTGTTCACCAGCCCTGCTTTCCACTGCACAGAACAGCCCTGGTGTACTTCCGATTGGCCTAATCTATTTTCTCTATCAGATGCATATAAATACAAAGAGAAAAAAAAAAAAAAGAACAAAAGTAAAGTGTCTTTAGAGAATCAAGGAGGCTTACAGACACACATTTCTCCTGTATCTGAGGATGCAGGTAAAAGGTGCAGGCACACATGCAACAAGGAGTATCCTTTACCTCTGAAAACTACAGTGCATGAAATCTGAGCATGATTGATGAATGCATGTCCCATATACTTTGCTGTAATTGGAAGCACTTGTAGCTAAGGCAGTGTAGGAGACCAATGAGACAGGCAGAGAAAATCTCATATGTAAAAGATATAAGCTCCCAGCTATGCAGTGATCTGCCAGGCAGTCCTGCTCCTGAGATGGCTCATTCAATAAGAACGCCAAGGAAGATGGCCTTCAACTTTTTCAGCAAAAAGCTCAATAACCTTAAAAAACATAAATCAAGACTGCTAAAATTGGCAGATGATTTGATAGGAAGAAGTTGCCTTTTGGGGACTGCTTTGTGCCTGCCAAATTCACCCAGACACAGATCCACATATGGATTTCTAACCTCTCCAGGTTTCAGTGGTGATTACAGCAGAGACTGTGGTATGAGCCATGCTAGACACATTATTTTGGGAGAGCTGATTCATTAGAAGTAGACAATGAAAAGTACAGGGGTTATTTGGTCCCACCTCCATAGCTCCCAGGTATTCAGCTCTGAGGGTTTTGGCACAGAAAAAGCAGACTAGAAATTCAGATCCTGAACTGGTTTCAAACTTTGCTGAAAGTCTGAAGGTGTGCAGGTCTGGGACTTTGACTACTAGCTCCCCAAAGAGGTGGCTAACTTCTTGGGGTGAGACGGTGAAGGATGGAAAGAACCGGTGTTATTTCACTTTGCTCTGAATGCAACACAACCATCTGTGCAGTAATTGCACTGTGGGGCCTTGAAGGAGCTACAGAACAGTCTGACTGCAGTCAGTCGCTGAGCGGCAGGCCCTGCCAGGCTGACACAGCCTGCTGGTACAGCTCAGACCTTGGGGAGAAATACTGCCTGACAGCTGCTTTCCGTCTGCAATGCTTCAGCCCCATCACGTCTCTGCTACAGCCTTTCACTGCCATGGTCAGACATACACCAACAATGTCTCAGGATGAGTAACAGGCTAAAAGCAAAAGTGCAGAGCGATCGGGAGCTGCACAAAGCTGTTTGTAAACGTACAAGTGGCATGCTTCCATAATAAACAACACGTTAGCAAGCTGCATTGTGTGAGACAGCAGCAGGCAGCATGCAATGCTCTGTGCTCCCTCTGCCGGCAGCAGCCGCAGCGCTCAGCATCATCCAGGCGCTCTGGGATGCTTTGTGCTCTGCTGGAGGCACCATGAATCCCTCTATGAACGGTGGCAACATCTGTGCAAGCACTGCCTGTGAAGTGAGACCCAATCTGCCAGGATTTATGCAGATAAGGAATAAAGGCGACAGCCCTATGTGAAAGATGAGGTCTCCGTGGCATGGCACAGAGCTGTGAAGGAACAACCTCCAGCTGGGAACAAGAAGCTCCTGCTGCTGCCTCCATGAGATGCAATCCATCACAGTGCATGAGGTACACAGAGGGCATGGTGAGCTGGGGAGGGGAACTGCTCCAGAAACAAAAACACAGTTCTGTTACAGGCACCACTTGCCCTGATGGCTTCTTTTGCCAGCATCTTGAGACACGCGGGGCTCTGTAACTGCATGCAAAGGTCCACTGGTGACTTATCCTGCTCAGTGTGCTTGATTGTGCCACATAAAAGTGGAAAACATGAAGATACAAACCTGTCTACATCCATCCAGTGGGTAAAACCAGAGATGGAGAAGTATGTGGAGGTGGTGGAGTCACTGTCCCTAGAGGTCTTCAAGAAACGTTTAGATATTGCATGGAGGGACGTGGTTTAATGGGAAATATTGGTGACAGATGGTTGGACTGGATGATCTTGAAGGTTTTCTCCAACCTTAGTGATCCTATGATTCTATGATTCAATGTACGTCTGTCCATGCATTTCATGTTTGTAAAATAGATATTTCCAAAGCATAATTTTGATGGCATTACTCTATCACCAGCAGTACTCTGGAAATTCAGAATCAGAAAGCTCAAAGTTGCTGTTATCCATCAGCCACAGGCACCCCGACAGCAGTTGAAAGCTACCATAGAGTGAGCCATGCACAGACATACAGCAGCTCACAAAGAGCAGTATCATCAACTCATTCTCTGCAGCAGAGAAAGAGCCTGAATTCAGGACTTTGAGCATCCTCCTCCCTCTCACCCCACAAGCCCTGTGCACACATGGCCCCATTCAGCAAGGTTCCTGCTGAGCCCTGCCCACTGATGGCACCAGTGGGTGCAAGGCAGCTGGCACCTCCATCAAAATCATCATTCCTGCTGAGTAAATCTTGAAGGCTAACAAGCTTTAAAAGTCTACCTCCAGATTTATTTTTCCTGTGTCACTTTGATATAATGGGGGCAAAGCAGCCCACATATCATTTACAGTATCAGGCAATTTAATTTCTTGCTTCTCTGTTGATCTCTAAGCAGACACAGCCCTTTTGATGTCTTGGTCCACATTTTGAAAGGATGTGGCAATCACGACAGCTTAGAAATGTGCATACAATTAGTAATGCTAATACAATTAACAGTGAAAGGCTTACACTTGGATCACAAACACAGCTCTTTTCCAACCCAAGCCCTCCTCGCAGGCTTCTAAGTAAATAGGTCAGATAGCAATATAGAACTTCTGACAAAGAAAACTGATGTTTCAGACTCAGAGAATGCTACAGAAAGCAGGAACTTGGCACTATCAGACAGATTAAAAGATGTGGTCACATTTCATGCAGGGTAACTAGAGGCAAGGCTGGCCCAGGGATGCAAAGATTTGAAGCCAGGGTGGCTCTCATCCTGTGCTGGATGCAGCTCCAGGACCAAAGCCTGTCCTGCATGTAAGGCACGCACGCACTCAGAGCAAAGGATGAAAAATTCATGATGGAGTTTATTGCAAAACGCCCACTGAGGATCAAAGCTGCTGGCCCAGCCAGCCCCACATACTGCCTTTTTGAATGTTCTAACATGGGAAAACACATCAAAAGCCTCGAAAGGAAAAAGGCAGGGAGCAGCACCTTAAGCAGACAGCCGCGATTGTGAAGGAAAGGGATTTGTCAGCACTCTGCAAAAACCATGGGCACAAAACCAGCTGATTTCCCAGAAGAGGGAAAAGCCCACTTGGCCAAACCCAGAAACAGTCACAGGCACACCCCAGGAGAGGCTGACAATGCAAGGGCAGCCCGTGCTACTGCCAGCAGAGGAGCTGAGAATGCTCATCACTTCTGGGAACCAAGCCGTTGATAAAAACAAAATGGATTCAAGTAACTGGGCTGAGTTTGGAGCCACTTCTCAGAAGCTTCAAAGACATTTGCCTTCCCAGACCTGGGAGACCAAAAGCAGCTGTCTGAAATCAGCCTGTGGCACAGCCTGGGTCAGTGTATCCATCACTGGAAGCTGCCCCCAGATCCTCCTCCCTTCCCAGGTCCCAGCCACCTGCACATGGGACAGCCCTGGCTCCTCTGCTGCCAGGAAGCAGTGCTGCAGGCAGGCACCTGCTGCCCGGTGGGGATGGGAGCTGCTCGAGGAGCTGCTGAGCAGCACGAGGCCATGGGAAGGGCAGTGACCCCAGGCCTCCCAGCAGCAGCTTGACATGGCTCTGAAACCTCAAGAGCTGTTGTTCAGGTTTTCAGTTCATAATCGCAAATGTGTTTTTCCTCTTCAGATCGTTTTACCAGCAGTTCATAACTCTGTGGCTTGTGAACTGCTCAGCTCTGGGTCAGATGGTCTCACACAACTGCAGAAGTCACTCGATTCAGTCAGGATAAAGAGGCCCAAACCCCACTCCCCTTCCCCTGGGAGCTCTCATTTTTTCCTTTACTTGACCGCTTAAATCTTTATTCTGCAACACATCCAGTCTTGCAGTGAGCCTTCTATTTTACCCACAAATGAAGAGCAATTTTCCTTCAGAGCAGCATTTGGAGGGCTTTAATCGGAAATTTGTCCCTGTTCCATCATTTTTCAAAGGCTTTGCAGTTCCAGTCTGCTTCTCTCTCTGGTTAAAGGGAGCAACTTGGAGAGCGGTTTGTCTGGAAGGGTCTGGCAGGGGACAGCTCAGCACAGTGAAAAGGGATCAATTGCTGATGGCCTGATTCCCATAAGGACAATGTGAGGGCTGCAAACACCACACTACTGGGGATGGATGGATGGATGGATGGATGGATGGATGGATGGATGGATGGA
>NW_024962256.1:835648-858250 GCF_019238085.1 Lagopus leucura
GGATGGATGGATGGATGGATGGATGGATGGATGGATGGATGGATGGATGGACTGACAGTAGATGGATGAATAGACAGTGGATGGAAGGACAATGGACGGACGGAGAATAGATGGATGGATGGATGGATGGATGGGAATCATATAAGACAAGTGAGTGCAGTACTGCCACATAAGAAAGAGCTGTGCTTGAGAAGTTTGGTGAGAAATATCTCATCTGAGATTTGCTAAGGAACATCACTGTGAATAAGAAGCGGCCCATGAGAGCCTCAGCAGATGTGCAGTGGAGTTTAATCCTTGCTGGGTCAACTAAGCAGGCCAAAAGCAGGATTAATATACAGTGTGTCAGGCTGCACATGCAATACACTGGCAATACTACTTGGATGAGAGCAAACATCCAGATTAGGTGCTGACAACTCCCCTTGCAGGATCACGCATGAAATCTGGCTTTAGGAAGAACTGTCTCTATGACTTTCACAGCCAAAAATCCAAGAAAGCCAGTGACACCTTCCACTCTGAAGCTCACCAGAGTGCTACAGCACAGCAAGTGCTGGGGATGAGAAAGGTTTCCTTTTCCACATCAGCTCTATGGCATCGTACAGATAGAGCAAGGAGAGCCTAGTGATCAGCACACTCCCCAAGCCGGGGGGGAGATTCAGTCCAGCACTGACTGCTGAAGAGACGATTAGATCCTTTTCAATCTCTTCCATATGCTTACAAATGCCTGATCCAGGTGTGGTTCTGGAGTCATTAGTACTAATGTCCAAGCCTGTAAGTCTGCTTCTTCGCAGTTCCTTGTCAAGTCTAGATGCAAAGTTATTTAAAAAAATAAGTCTATCATAAGTCAAATGGAAAAAGATAGAGCCATAACACCTAATAAGAAGCCAGGTGGAAAAGCTATTTCATATCTGTTCATAGCATGCCACATGCCACAGCTTTCCTGCTGCTGTCTAGGGGAATTCCTGCTCCCTGGGATGACAGAGCCAAGAGCAAACCAGCATCACCAGACAAGCATGGCAAGGGTGTGAGGCATGGCACACTCTAGGGAGAGCAGAATGCACAACACCACGTGCCTAACATCTGCACACACCAAAGGCTTTAATTCCAGTGCCTTCTGCTGCACAGAAACAGTGCATGCAAAGCACCATCTCCCCACAGTGTGGCAGCAACTGCCTGCACAGCTCGTAACCCAGGGCCTCCAGGCGAATGTCTATCCTTCAGAAGAGTGGTTGGGCACTGGAACAGGCTGCCCAGGGAGGTGCTACAGTCACTGTCCCTGGAGGTGTTCAAGAAACGTGGAGATGTGGAACTGAGGGACATGGTTTAGTGGGCAATATTGGTGGTAGGTGAACAGCTGGACTGCATTATCTTAGAAGGCTTTTTCAACCTTAATGATTCTACGATTCTATGACTGTACAGCAAAGGGCTGCCCAGACCCCTGGTCACCAAGGGGGGTCTTTAAGCAGTGCAACAGAAGCAGTTTTGCTAAAGGTAGGAGAGTTCTGCAAAAGTCAGTCAATGCAAACGTTAAAAATCACAAGTTATTATGTTGCCTTGGGTTTTTCTTTTGGCCAGACTGTTTTGCAATCATCTGTGAAATTTTAGCATTGCCACTCATTTTTAAACAGAAAGTCGGACAGAATGACAGTGAGCTACAGCTGTGCTAGAAACATTGTACACAGATACAAGCACATATCAAGCACACAGGAGAGAACAAAGTATTATGGGACAGATGAAGCCTAGTGGGCCATGCATGGAGGCCAATGACCCTGCTGCACAGCTCAGCTTTCCTAACACAGCCTGCAGCAGCAGGGCTGCTCTGTGGGCATCAGGTGCTAACTTGCCTCTGCATCTCACATGGCTTGGACAGCATTTCACTCCATGCTGCCAGCCCACAGCATGCTCAGGTATCTGCAGGCAAAGCTGGCACGGGGTCAAGGTTCTTGTGTCAGGGGCAGGAAAAGCGGGACGGGCTCCTCTTTGGCTGCCCCTACCAGGGCTGTTTGCTTGTGATAAGATCCAGCCCCAGCGCTCAGCTCCATTGCAGGAAGTTTGTTCCCATCGCCTCATTTCCCACCTTCCTCCCCTCTCCCTGCAGGCTGGGGAGGTCACAGCACAGGAAGGAGGCACTGAGGAGCTGCCACCCTCTTCCCAGAAACCCCAATGCCTGCAGCCAGACCCCAGCACAGCACTTCAGGGAGCAAAGCCTAAGGGAGAAACTCCAGCGGTGATCAGAAGCAGGCAGAAATCAGTGGTTGAGGATGAGCCTTTTCAAAAGGTAATAAAAGGATAAATCATAGTCTCATAGAATCATAGATTCACTAAGTTGGAAAAGACCACTAAGATCATCTTGATCACCAGGGATGCAGCTCTGCCAGCACCTCACCTCCTTCAAAGTGACAAATTTCTACCTAACATCTCACCTAAATCTCCCTTCTTTTAGTTTAAAACCATTTCCCAATGTCCCATCACTATCAGATCTGGTAAAAAGTCAGTCCACCTCCTGTTTGTAAGATCCTCTCAAGTACTGGAAGGCTGCAATGAGGTCTCCCCAGAGCTTTCCTTTTGTACTCTTTGCCCATTGCCACCATTATCACACCCCTTCAGAAGAACAGGAAGGGTCACCCTCAGGTTTGGGAGGTGGCTGTTAGTGTCAGCACCTGATGCTCTCTGTGAGCTGCACAAAGGTTCAAGCTCTTCCCACAGGTCAGAGCAGCAGCAACACCCACAGCACAGTGGCAGAGGACAGAGTAAGCCCTGTGGTGTGGCACAGAGTTGTTCATACCTCCAAAAACCTAAGCCAGGGCAAAGTGGATCTGTTGGCATTACATATGCTACAGCCCATTGCAATCAGAGTGCTGGTGCTGCCCGATGTTCACATTTCTCCTCCCCCTGGTTTGACCCAAGGGATGTCAATGGCCTCAAGGTCGAAGAGAGGAGAGTGCAGCAGAAGGGATTTTTTTCCTTAAGCAACCTTGCACCAAATGCATTCATGTTTTAGAGGCCATAGGAAAAACCTCCATCTGGAGAAAACCACTGCAGAAGGTGCTGTCAGCCCAGCAGATGCCCTGTTCCTCCCCCTGTTTATCTTAGATGCCAAAACACTGCAGTATCTTTCAATGCCCTCATGCTCCTGAAAAGCAGGGCCTAATACTTCCATACCCAAAAGGGTTGCAGTAGGTGCAATGCATAGCATTCAGCACTGGGCTCCAGCAGGAGAATTCTCTGAACACAGTAAGAGGTTTCACTCCTATGGTAGCACAGCAGTAACCCACAGTTTAACCCTCAGTCTAAAGCGATAGGGAAGGAAGAGAAAAACATCCATTTTTATAGCCATGAGCAATCCAGCTCTGGTTTTAAATGCACATTTTCTTCCCTTCTTTTTTAGTTGTCTTCCCCCAAGTGAAGCATTTGGGCTAATAAAGAGAGGACATCCAGATTCTTTTCCCAATAAAAAACAAGCTCACTCTCAGCAGTGTCTGAAGTGTGTAGCAAATTAAGAAATGAACATTGACCAGCACAGGCTTTGCAGTGTCAGATTCCTGTTGCTTCTGCACTGACCCCTCCCTTCCAGCTCTATCCCCTTCTGCCTCCTCTTTACCCCTCCTGTGTCTCTGTGAAGCCTCTGCTATTTCAGCACACCCCCAGCAGAAAGCAATTATTGATGCTATATGTTACATCGAGCCTAATGGCCAGCACAACTGGGGGCCTGCCTGTCTGCAGCAGAAACTCAAAACTGATTGTTTCTGCCCCGAAACTCACTATCTGAGTATCCAGATGTGCAGGGAAGAGGGAGCAGAATGTTCAAACTGAACAAATTCAGTGCTGGCAGAGAGCACAGCAGTAAGGCTGTGTTCTTCTGGGGTGAGAGTGGTTAGTGGTAAAAAGTGAAGTGATGGTGCTAAGAGAGACAAGAGGAAGAGGATGCCATGCAAATGAAAGCCAATGACTGAACTGCAGGAAGTTCCCCGAAGGTCCCAAGGTCTTGGCCTGGCTGCTTTTCCAGCTGTTAGCACCAGCTACAGCCTGGCTGGCTTTCCCTGAAGTTTCTTTCCTCAGGCCATCTGGGACAGAAGAGAGCAAGGACACCAAGACGTAGGTCCATGGCACTCTCCCAGCAGCACACCCACTCCCTACACGCTGCCAGGGCTGAGAGTGGCTCTCAAAGGAAGGTGACTGGCGCTGCTTCTCAATTCCACCCTTTGACCTCAAATCAAGTGGCACTGAACAGCCAACCAAACAGGACTGAAGCCACCAGTCCCAGAAAGCTGAACCAAGAAACTCATCTCCAAATGCAGCGATGGCTGCCCCAGTTCTAACGATCCCCTTGGAGGCTCTTCTGCATCACAGCTAAGCACAGTAATACTGCATTACATTTATTCAGACCATATGTAATACACACAAGAGCCCATAAAAGCTTAAACAGCACAATAAACATTTGGAAAAGCGTAGTGACCAGATTTACGGGGCTTGGATACTCGCCAGCATGACCCACCAGAATCAGATCCTGAAGTTTTGTGTAAGCACAAGATGTATACACAACACACACAAGCACACATCAGTGTGCTGTTATCCCATAAGAAAGATAAGCAGACCCCAGAGCCCATCCCCAGCAATGGAATCTCACGGCTTTCCACTGTTACTGAGTGGGATTAGTTTAAATCAAGGCCATAAAGAAGGTCTTGGCAAGGAGCAGTTGACGTAGCATGACAAAACTTCGTCCCAGAACACACAGTAAAAATGAGAAAGAGGGAAAGACAAAAAGATTTAGACACTTAGTTTCCATTAAAGGGAAGATGAGCCCTGCTGCAGAAAGAGGGCTTTGCTTTGCCAAATTTCATGATAATTTTCCTCCACGGGGCTGATGTGGTATCTCCTGAACCACCTACCAGGCTGGAGGAGAAGGGATGATGGCTCAGCAGAAGGGAAGAGGTGTGAAGTAATGACGGATCTTAAGGGGTATAAACCAATAGTATTTGTTCCAAGAATCTCCAAAAACCCTGAACTGTCATTTGCACAAAACATCTTGGAATAGTGGGAGAGCAATGTTGGAATGCACAAGCTCCTCTAATTTCCAGTGAAACAGCTGAAAGAATTTTGATTTACTGATTTCTTGGGTGCTTTTTGACTCATTTTCTTCTCTTCTATATGTAATATTTAAAGCTAAACACTGCATTTTGTACACTTACACTCTCTGTCAGCTCACAGAGACTCTGCACTAGCAGGAGTTCGTAGAATCATAGAAGTTAGCACAGATGCGAGTATCCTGTGCTCAGGACAGAAGCCTGGAGTCCTGGCTCCGTTTCTTGTGCAATAAAAGCAGCCGGGGCACAACCTCAGCATTATAGCAAAAGGAAAGAGATAAAAGAACAGCACAAGATACAGCTTTTGAGAAATCTGCTCCATTTGTTATGATAAAGGAGAGCATTAAACATTAGCTGGCAATAGATGGAAGGAGTTGCCCACCTCCCACACACAACTTCCCAGAAAATGTATTTACAAGTTTAAGACGAGCTGCTACATTAAGTTACACAAAAGGAAGACCAAAGCGTGACGACAGATTTACTTACATGAGGCTGAGGATGTAAAGATGCCCTTGCTATTAAGGAACTGGCTCAGAAGCACTGCTCCCTTTGCTGGTTGTCACAGACAAGAAGGCTGTTTGTGCTCATCAGCCGCACAGGGAGGTGGGCAGTGCCCTGCAGCTGAGGACAAAGGCTACATGCACAGGCACATTCCCTCACCCACTGGCACGAGGGGGAAGTCAGGCAGCAAAGGATCTATCCGAGGCAGATGTACTTGTGTAAGCTCAGCAGCCAACAGGCATCACAAGAGTTATGGCTGCGAAACACGGACAGGCAGAGGCAAAACAACACCAGCACATTTCTGAAGCATCCCTCTTCCACCTGCCTGGGATGGTGACTTGCTGCCCAAGTACTCAAATGTACCAGCCAAGCCTCCCCCTGCCACAGCCCCACAAATGGAAGCCTGAATCTGAAGGGCATCTCCAGCACAATCATCAGCAAACACAGCTGCAAAGGACAGAGGGAGCAATGGCAGAGGAGGCAGCCAACACAGGGAGCATCATGAGACACATTGGGCTGCTTCTGCACAGGGATTTGCAGGTGGAATAATCTGTCCAGAAAGCAGGAATTTGGGACAAATGAGCACAGCCCTCTCCAGATAATGTCCTAGTGTATGGAGCAGTATGGAGTGGTCTTTGTTTCTCCTCCAATGGCTATTTGCTGTTCATTGCAGGAGAGTGACCTGTAATGAGATAATTTGCACTAGTTTGGTGTAAGAAGATGACAAGGTGTCTTGAGCTGAAGATCTCCCTTCACATGCAAGGAATGAGTGCTTTCTTTTGGAGACATTCCATGGCATCCTGAATCCTGGTCCCCTTGTAACCTAATTTCTCAACGTCCCTTTCCCCTGTTGTCTTCAAATACAGCACATTCAAAAAGCTGATATGGAAACTGATCTGTTCCTGCAGACCCAGGGAGCTGCAGATCACTATGTCAACCAGCAGGAGTGCTGACGGGACGAACAAGTACGCCGAGAGTCAAAGTGAAGCAAGAAGCATGGCCTCCTGGCTGCTGTTCCAGTGCGGGTGACCTTCACAAAGCACTTTCATACTTCTGTTTCCCCAGTTCTAAATAATGCCAGCGCTTCACAGTCAGCTAGACAGAGCTGCTGTATGCTCAGGCCATACCTTGAGGTCGATGGTGAGAAGCTCCACAGAAGGGCAATGCCATTGCAATGCCAATATCACCACCGCACAATTCACACAACACTTCAGCATCATTCTTTGGAACGATCCCTGGGAAGATTTTGGTTTGACTAAAATAAGTTGGGTTATAGGCAGACAGGGACAAAAATAACCCCATTCCCATGCGTTCAGTACTATTTAAAGGGACACAACACCTATTTTCGGAAAGTCCAGCTCTCTCTGGTTTCACAAGACAAAAAGACGCCATCTTTCAGCACAAAATGATTTAGAAAAATAGACATTAATATCATTTTCCAAAATCTTTAAGTATGCCTGAAATGAGCCAAAATATGGGAACATGGGGCAGACGCAAACTGCACGACAAAGCACAGCAATCACCCAGACCATGAGCAGGGGAGCAGTTCCTCTAACAATTTTTAGATGAGGGCCTTGGTTACAAGCTATGGGGTGTAAGGGTGAGCTCCACCGGGAGCACAGGGACAATGCTGGGATGCAATGGTGAATGCTGGAGCCAAAGGACGTGAGCTGACAGCAGGAGGAGCTGAGGGAAGCTGCTGGGAGTGCACAGACCAGGCAGGCACAGTGAGAGGTGTCTCACACACCCTCAGAGGGGTGCTCAGCAAATCACCCACTGCTGTCTCATTTATTCTAAAGACTTGAAATGAAAGGACAGACAGGACAAGGCTGAACACAGAAGAGCAAGCTTGCTTTTGTTCGTCTATAATATTAATAGGCGTATTATGTAATTTCCTTGCCTTACTGATGGGGCAACTATGGTTACAAGATGGGATGGGATTTCCTTGAGGTCATTCCCCCAAACTGCATGAGTTGTTATTTTCCTGGCTCACCCACAAACAGAGCAGTTTGCTCTTCTGAAACACTGATGTCCAACTGTTGAAAGCCTTTGCCAATCAAAACATTGTGGCCTTACCCCGTTTTAATAATCTAAGGCATCAATCTCCCCCTTAGTGTTTGTTTGATGTGCTCTGCGCCCCGCTGAAACATCCCCTGCAGACCTCCCTGAGCTCATGCTCCGACTGAAGAGAGATGCCACGCATCAGGGCCCTGGAGCTTTCTCTCTGAAACTCTTAACAGGGGATTGTGGTAAAATGTATTTATTTTCATGTATTGAGGAAAGACCACATATTCCAGCCTCTTTTTTTTTCCATCACTCAGAGATGGGCCCAAGGCCAAAACGGTGCTGCTAAGCTTGTTTTCTATTTAAAACCTTCATTTTTATTAATAACCCTTTACAGCCTACACACCAGCACTGCGGGAGTTGCATTTCCGTGTTATGTCATCATGAACCGTTATGTATTTAATTCCTGTACCCACAAACCCATATGGACATCATTAAACACGTACCGTACAGTATTAAAACTGTGTTCCATAAAGTGTGATTTAAAAAAAAAAAAAAAAGACCTGTGAAGTGCGGAATTTTTTTTTTTTTTTTTCCTAAGGTCATGGGAAAATGAAGAAGTAGGGGAGAGAGAAAAGGTTCAGCAGTGCTGTGGGTTCACTCACAGCAATCCGTGCCTGCAGACTGAAAATCCAGCCCGCGTTACCCGCCAGGGATGATTAATTACCCAGCAACTTCAGGCTAGATATGACGAATTTCTGCTTGACAGACCGCAGAGACAACTTCTACAGAAATTACAAGTTACAAACCAGCACAGGACTTTGATGACTTTATTTCCCCCAAATCAGGTTCCCATCACTTCTCCTGGAGCTGCCTGCAGTGGGATGAAATAGCGAGTTGCCCCTATTGCTATGGGCCAATTATTGGAGCCACTAATGGAGATGAGGCAGACCGTGTCCTGAGTGCAGCGTCTGCATGGCACTGGGTTTGCCCCAGTCTCTGCTACCATCCCAGGAAGACTTGGCATGGCTGTAGCCTATACTAGCAGCACATCCTGCACTTGAGCAACTTCTGCAAGTCAGCCTCAGCCTTGGGATTCTGTCTGTGTCCAGGACACTCCTTTCAGCCCTCTGTTATCTCTTATATGGGATTGGGGATGAAAGGATATAGTAGAGAGAAAGTGATGGAAGAAAGATATAGGACAGCAAATAAACCCAACATACAGACTGCTGGTGGAAGGAACAAAAATAAGAGTAGAATGCTGGCAGAAGCAGGGCAGAATGCATCAGGAGAGAAGAAAACAGCATCCGTGGGATGTATGGAGAATGAAAAAACTCCAGGGACAGTTAAGCACAGCACAAGAAAAGATGTCAGTGTGAGGCAGAGAAGCTGATGTAGTCAGGAATCATAAGAAAGCAGAAACAAAGCAACAGGTAAGAACAAAGTACAACAAAAAAGGGCATCAAAATAAGAGACTTATCTATGTATGTAAAATAGGAGAGAAAAAGTCAATTGCTTACAACACAAACTACACAGCCTAGGACAACCTAGTTCTTTATACTAGAGAGAAACCTATCAAGCCCCACAGCAACCAGTGGGCAGACCAGGGACTTTTCCCCATACTAGTATGTGAATTCTGGAGGCTGAGATGGAAAAAAAGAGGGTAAGCATGTGCAAAAAAAAAGACTATTGAGGTTTCCCACTGCCTGAAAAACCCTCCACACTCTTGAACCCAGCAGAGGCTGCTTCATCTTTCCTTCTGATGCCCCAAAAGTGTGGCTGCTTGGTCACTGAGTTCCCTTTCAACATGAGAAAGCACTAGCCAAAGTGAATGAGCCACAGCCAAAATAGTACTGATGGCATCTTGCAGCAAATACAGCCAAGGAAAGGAACCCTGCACAGTTCTTATGGAAAAGGATTAAAGAGACTGTGTGGGTGCTCCCTAAATTTTACTGCTATGTGGTTAAAAGGTCCTCTCAAAGATACAGATAGAGATACACACCTAAACTGCTTTACAGACCCTTTTTGGTTTTCTTTAGGAAATACTATTAAAAGCAAATTCTCATAAAAGAGTATTTAGGGCAGAAAGAGTTTGCTATATAAGTCCTCTGTGGTCTGTTCAGGCCAGTTGAACCTCTTTGCTGGTTTTTCTGTGTTTAGGAACCTCCAAGAACAGGTGTCAGCTACCTTCATCACATGAAAATGAGTGACTTAATTCAAATTAAACTTGTTGTGTTGGCCCTGGAGCCCATGTGCAGGTACTCACACACATGTCAACCTCTGGGCAAGAAAGGAGAGAAGAGTTAACATAACTTGCAGAGGAGATTACTAATGAATGAACCTCCTTTGTATCCCAGCCCCCTCCAGAATTTTTCATTCCCATCAAACAAACAGGCAAATGAATACACAAACACACGAATAACTTCAGGAGCACGTGTACTCCCCTTGAATTCAATACACTTATTCATTGTGCAGAAAGAACCCACATGCATAAACGTCAGAGGAGCAGGGCTGCTCTCAGGGTGAGGCTGCCAGCAAACTTCACCTTATCTTGCTGCGTTACTCTGGAACTGAAATGTTTTTGACACGTGCCTCTGTAGGGTCATGTCCTACTTCTTTCAAAATCTGGAACTTGCTTTGGTGTTTCAAAACTGAAGTGTTAGAAGAAGCAGCAGATAACTTCTCCAAGGAATGTGCAAGGGACCCTCACAGCCCCTGGACGTTAAATGCTCTGTTTCGGGCAAATGCCCTCTTAAACTGATAGTCACATCCACTTGTACAGTTCCCCAGCATGTGAGTGCATCTGAACTGAACATATCTGAAATGCAAATAAGGTCTTTCTGAGTTAAGACAGAGAAGACCATGTCAGAAAGCAACATTTGTTTCTTGAAGCCAGAAATTCTCTGCTCACTGATATTAATGCAATCTTCTCTCACAAACATTAGTTACCCTGCCAGGGATCAGGGTTTATTGGGCAGTAAAACATGGCTCAGTATTTTATATGCCTGTCAACAACAAAAAAATCAAATAAAAACCACTTGTCACAAGTGTACATGGCCAAAAATTTCTAATTTATGAGGATACTGAGTGACTGAGGCAGGTGTATAAAAAATGCCTTAGGAGAAAGATGATTAAAAAAGGGAAGAAAACAAGGTAATAATAGTGTACTGGAGAGCAGCTTTCCAAAAGAAGAAGGGGAAAGGGTCTCATCTTACGGTGCTTGTTTCATCCCTCACCTAATAGTCCAACCCACCTACATTTCAAAGCATTGCATTTTTCATATGCTGGAAAGCATCACAAAGCATCCTTCATCAGCCCGGCCTTTTGGCAGCTCTCCTGTTCCACATGCAAATGCTACATCTGGAAAAGGCAGGAATCCTCTCTCCTGCCTGAAAGCCTCCTTTTATCTCCTCTCCTCTGCGGAACTCCTACTCCTTCCAGCTGCTCACTCCAACATACCACTTTACCAAAGGCATTTGAGGCTTTCTCCCCATCTGCTGCTCTGCCCAAAGCCCCGGCTCACCTCCAGAGCCTCCCCAGCACATAGACAGCAGATACAGATGAGCACAAACCCGATAACAATGAAGATGAACAGAAGCTCATTTGTCAGCAGAGGAACCCGTTAGCTGGGGAGCAGCTCAGCCACGGTTCCTCCTCCCCCAGGGGATGACACTGCTGTATCACCAGCATTACTAACATTGTTAGTGCCTGTCCAACAGAGCCTGGCTTTGTGCACTGAGGCAACTCAGCTAACAATAGGATACTTTTCTCCTGACCTCTTGCTGGAAGAGTTTAAAGCTGTTTGCAGGGATGTGAATGAATCTTGCAGCTTTCTCTATCTGCCCCACTGCTTTGAGCTTCATTATAAGATAGGCACAAAGGTGAAGGAATTGATCCAGGCTCATCAGAATGCCTGAGCACCCAGGTTACTGATACAGGGACTGCAGAGGTTATACACAGCCTGAAGAAACTTATTATTGGAATTGCAGAAAGGAAAGTGCTCAGTTCCATTACCCACGTTTACCCAAATTTGGGAGATACACTGCTGAAAAGTCCTGTCTTATAGAAAGCAGTGCAGATTGCTGGTAACATGCACTGGTCCTGACTGCAGATTAAAAGCTCCTCCATTTGTTATATCTGAAGTCATTCCCCACACATGGGGTGAGAATCTCATTGTGCCACTCCTGGTGCCAGGGCTGTGGCTGGGCTGTCTCTCTGTGAAACCCTCCCTGCCCTTTTATTTAGCAAACATTCATAATGACCCAAGGAGTCTGTTCACTCAACAGCCATTCTGCTGCTCAGCAGAGATGATGAAAGTTACCCAAATTTCGGGACCATGTGTCAAATGAAAGCCAAATACTCATTTTTGGTAAAACTTTTTAATGAAAACTCTACTTCTACCCAGAGTTGGAGGAAACACTCTACAGCTTCAACCAGGTCTAACCAAGAGAGGACAATGTGAGGATCTATTCACTAGGAAAAAAGCAAAAGCTATGGCAACATTGCTGATTCACTGCTGAACCGTGACTGGTTCAAGTCTCTGACAAACTCTGTTTCTGGTATAAGTCACTCTCACTTCATTCTCTGCATGCTTGGATGGGAAAGGAAAAGCTTTATCTGTTAGATATGGTGCCTCTTCAGCCCTGCCATCCTACTTCCACAGTTGTTGCAATGGGTTTCTTTCATGAAGCATTTTGTCCCCCAACATTTTTTTCTTCTGTATTTTCAAGCACTGGGTATCTCAGGTTACTAGTGATTTTTTGTGATGGTTCCCAAATGAGCCTGAACTGCTCTGATTTTTCAAGACCACAAGACTGTAATTGA
This sequence comes from Lagopus leucura, assembly GCF_019238085.1. Taxonomy (NCBI): domain Eukaryota; kingdom Metazoa; phylum Chordata; class Aves; order Galliformes; family Phasianidae; genus Lagopus; species Lagopus leucura. The sequence goes on from NW_024962256.1 coordinate 848,059, forward strand.
AAGCAAATGTAATCAGACATATACAGTGTTCTGAGGTTCGCCACAGTGCACTGCAGTCAGCATTACTGGAGTGGCTATTAAAACTTCTTGGAGCTGGGAAGCAAATACAGCTTGCAAGAATCTAGCAAATAACCAGCATTTATTAGATTAGACTAAAGCATTGCAAAGCCACAGTCAATCCTCTATTCAGAATACATCTGAGATCTGTTTAAACGAACAGCTTTCCTAGCTTAGGCCAATTGTTTTAAGAGCCGTGAACGGAAAGAAGGGAATAATTCTACTTTTAACACAACAAATTCTGCAACCTTACATCAGTGTAAATCTCAGAAAGTCCATTACTGTCGACAGGTTCGTTCCAATCAAAATCTGGGATAACTGGAGAAAGAAGGTGGCCCAAACACAAAGGGTATCTTTGAACCCAGACACTGCTTCAGCTGGAGATAAGCAGTAGCAAATCCCGTCCATAAACCTCCTAAACAAAAATGCAAGCACTAAAAGGGGCAGGGGTGGGCTTTAAGTGAATTCCCACCGGCTCTTGAGTCTGCACTTAAAAGCAGGTCTGGGGTTATCTGTGAAATTTCAATTAAATCAAAAGCTTTGATAACATGATAAGTCACTCCAGAGTTTGGAGTCAAAACATGTTGTTATTTGATCCTCCGCTTGTGTTTCTGGGCACAGCCAGCTTGAAAAACAGTCAGCTGCACACCAGTCATGAAGATGGAAAGGGTGGAAATGAATCTACCAATAGATCATTGTGTCTTATACGGCCAGAGCCACTCGAGATCTGGTGTTTTTATACAACCTCAGTCCTAAAGAGGGATCCCCATTATCTCAGTTGAGAGGATGGTGCAAAACAGAGCATCTCAGATGTGTGCAGCCCTCCAGGGCATGGCTTCCTACTGCCACAAACATCTTTTCTTTCTGGGCTTAATACAAACAAGGTTTTAACCAGCAACAGCATTGAGAGCTGAATGCAGGACTTTGTGGACATGAGACACCAAGCCCTGTCCTCCTGCCCAATGGCATGCACTGGGTGTAAAGGGCTGTGCTGGAGATGCCAGAGTTTCAAGTCCTGTTTACCAAGGAACGTCACTTCTGCTTGAAATGCTCCACCTTAAATAAATTGGAAATGTCACATCCATCTGGCCTGTATTACACAGCACTAAAACACACTTAAGCAATGTAAGTTATATATATCCTATACATAACAATGCCTTGTTACATATAGGATAGCATGCACAGCATGATAAAACCTTATCAAATTTAATGGGACATCTTACATTGCCCCCAGTCAGTTCAGAATTGCATATGCAGTTACACTAGGCTTGGGTACAAGAGAAAAACACTCTTTTTATAACCAGGGAGGCCACTCATCTGCAGCAGCATGGAAAATAAAGGGAGCCTCCAGATAAGCAGCATCAGAATTACACAGCAATCAACAATAGGAAGCACGGGGCAGCAAGAAGTCCCATCTGACCCCAGGCGCCAACAGGGGATAATTTATCACCCTGGCAGCAAACGCCTCATTGAGCACGTCTGTCCTCAGTGCTCTCCTCCTTGGAGTGGAAAAAGATCTTCATTAAACAATAGCTGAGCAATATTAAATATAGACATGGCAATGACAAGCTGGATTCTTCTCCGTTATATAATTACGTTTATAGCATGAGCTGCCTATTCTTGTTTTTCAGAGACGTGACACACGGGGGATAAGATGGGCTCTCCCCTACTTTGTCATGTTAGTGCAAAGCAATGCCCAGCCCATCCCTCCTGTGATGAGTCAGCGGTGACAGGCAGCCAGTGCTGCAATTAACCTGCTGGCAGGGGCTCCCTGGGAGCAAGGAATGGAGATAAGATGAGGAAGTTGCCATCCCCCTTCATCTCCTCAGTCTCAGGTTCATTCACCAGGCACAGCAATGCCAGACATTGCTCTGCTCCTTACACAGACCTAAATAATTTCAGTGTGCTTATCCACATCAATAATTCAGGCCAAGGGACTACCCCGTTCTGGGGTGTCAAAGCCAGCATCACCAGCCCTACATACAGGCTTTAGAAGATCCTATTTCACTGGCTCAGGGCTCAAGGATAACAGGTGTCTCAGCTCTTCTACAGCCAGGAGATGGAAGAGGATTTCCAATATCACAAAATAAGTAAACGAGGCAAAAAAGAGCAGACTTCCGAATCCCCTCCATTAACCATTAACCTTCATTTCTCTGGGAGGAAGGAATTTCATGGGTTAATTTAAACATTAACTGAACTACTACTTTCTAGTCTACAAAATAGGCATCGGCAAACTTATCAGCAGTGACTGTTCCTTTAGGATACGAGGAGAAATTACTGAACAGGAAAAAGGCCCTCGAGCCAACAGCCCTAGCATTTGGGTTTTCTAAAGGCAACGTCAGCTTTTCAAAATACCTCTTCAGTCCCAAATCTTTTCTATAGAAAAAGACTTGTCTCAGATTTGTAAACCTTCACTAACTCTGACACTACTGCTATGCTCAGTCCAGACAAGCCAGTTCCCAGCAGCAGCAAAGCAGGAGCCTGTTGGCAGCGCTCTGATTTCGGTTACATTCGGATGCATTCAGAATAAGTCTGGTTATTTTAAATCCATCCTGTGCCTGTGACAGCACACCACTTTTAAACCCTGCAGTGTGGTCATAGCCAATCCAGGCAAGAGCTATTTCTGCGTGCCAGGTGGCCAGTGCCAAGTGGCATTCACTGGGATACCTTCGCCCTGTGTCCTTTCACAGACAGATCTACAAAGCAAGCACGAGTTCCAAATGTGACACTGAAGGCAAGGAATACAAGCTCTTGCTGTCCAGCAACAGCAGTGTTGTATGCTGTTCCAACTGCCATTCCTCCACATCTTTTTGTTGTTGGGTTTTTGGTGTTTTTTTTTTTTTTTTTTTTTTTTTTGGTGGTTGCTGTCTATTTCATTTAATATGCAGTCTGTTTTTTCCCCAGCATTTATTGTGTGATATTTATCTACATGCAATTTCCCTTTTATTTTTTTGGCCAAACAGCAGAAAGATTCAAATCTTCTCTCAGGCAGGCTGCATTACCTCCTGGTACTGCTGAGACTGCAGCCAGCAGAGAGTTTCAATACCCTCCATTTGATATGCAGCCCAAATCATTTATACGTTGCAAACAAAAGGGGAAATTCCCATGTGAAACTAAAGAAGAGGATGAGTTGTGCATGTGTTATTTCCTTTTTTTCCATACCTAGAGAGCGCTCCGTCCATGTGTTGGTTTTGTTTAAGATAACCATCTCTGAGTAAGACCTTCCCAAGGATCCTGGCAGCAGGCAGTGATGGAGGCCAGCAGCCAACAGGGGTATCTGGAGACCATCTGATGGTGACCTCGCACTGCCAGGACCCAGCAGTGCTGTTGGGGCAGCAGACTCACCACAGCCACAGATTTCTGCCACCCCACACTACGGGCAGCATGCTGTGAAGCACTTTCACAAAGTCATTTTCACAACAAATTTAGGTGTCGAGGATAAACATTTTGGAGCAAACGCTCTTCCAAAAAAGGCACATTTGGTGCTCTGCTGAGCCCAGATGCTCAGAGACCCGTGGCAGCTCATTCCCACAGCAATCCATGTCGCTGGATGGCTGGGGAAGGGCAGCCAAACAAGGTGTTTGGCAAACAGCTTTCACAGGTTGTTAAATCCTTACCTACCCAAATCTCAGCAAAGGTGATTGAGCAATTTTTTGAAAATATGAAACTCTTCTTCCCATCAGAACAATGGATCTTAACTGTCTTATCTTCATGTCAACTTTTTCAGACAAATATCAGATACATCTTTCTTTTTTCATGTTCTGTGTATTATGACTTACTTCCCAGATGGTGAATCACATGAAATTAAGACTTCTATCATTTGCTGATTTTGCATTTCTTAGGGAAATTAACTTCCATTCCACATCTCTCAAGTGGAATGAATTTTCCTGAAAAAATGCATTCATCGAGAGATCCCAATACTACCACCAAGTAGGGACTGAAATACTGATTGTCATGAGATGGTGCTGACTGCATTCCTAAATGATGGGAAAATTCTCCCTTCTGTACGCCCTGTAATAAAGATCAATCCCAAACCAAGAACAGCGGCCTTCCTCGCGGCACATCTGTTCAGAAACTCCACTCCCAAATGTGTCATGAAACACTATTCTAAAGGGATGGAATACAAGAAAAATGATTAGCTTAATATCAAACAACTGAGAATAAAGATAGATGTTCTACAGATGAAAAACTTGCCTCCTCTTTCATTAGATACTGCAGGGCAGATCATTTGGGAACCTGGAATAGTCATATGCAACACAGTTAAGTTAATAGATAGAAAACAAGTCTATCAGGGAACTGTACTTTAGCACTTCCAAACTCACACACTAAAATATGATTAATGTATTACCATGGCAGCTTCTTTTCAGATTCCTTACAAGAAGTTTGTAATAGGTGAAGAAGAAAGGGAGAATCCAACTTGCATTCACTGCCTAGCATCTGCGACCTGGAATGGGACGCTAGGATTTATGTGATGGACATATGATGCAGAAAGGCCACAGCTATGCAATAAATTTCTGTACTTCAGTAAAGAAACTGCCATTAGTAAATGCATTTTCTGCATCAACCCACAGAGTATTATCTCTGTACTCAGTTAAGTGCCCCACTTTGTCTGGATTTGTATATTGTTTTAAAATCACTTCATGACTTTCAGAATAAAATATTCTCAGATAATAAATGCTGCTTTAAACTCAGTTGTTAATGTTATTATTGGTGGTTTAAACAGAAATCCTGTTTGAGCCTGCCCGAATTTCTGCAGGAGGAGGACTGCAGAAATGCACCAATGGATTTTGGTCTGCTTTTGATATTGGAGTGAGACCAGAAAGGAAAATGAACACTCATGTGATCAGTCTGGCTGTGATATTTTGAATCAAACAGCAAAAATGCCCTAAAAGCAATAGACCGTACGCAATGTCGAATTGATTAATACTCCTCTTTGGGTATTTCTGTTATTTTTTGTAAAAAAAGAATGATTAAAAAAATGGTTTCTGAGATTCTGTTTGTTGACTGTGAGCCCTGGCCTGACCTTAGCCTCAAACCCAAATCCCCAGTAGAAGTCTGAAATTAATCTACCTCTGGCTTAGTTATTAGTAATTATAATTATTAACAGAAGCATCCAGGAAATGAATGGCTTTCAATGACATGGTGTTTTAATGTAGCATGCTGGAAAAATAAAAACAGTCCTTTCTTGTTTCTTTACAGTAACTTTTCCCATAGCTCTCTTACAGAGGACATGTTTTCACCGTGGGGAGTGGTCCAAGATTGCTCCCAAACTGTGCCACAGAGGATTTAGTGTCCTCTGAAGGTCTATCCCATGCTGCACAAAAGGAACCTGCTGTTGTGAGCTACCTGGCCCAGCTGCAGCACCGCTGTAGGCACAGCCCAGCTATGCTCTCTGGAGACACCTCTCCAACTCTGCCTGCAAGCTGCTGGACAAGGAAGATTTTTAGTGGTGCTGAATGGAATACCTTCTGCCTATTGTCACAGAACTCGAAAGCTTGGACCATCACCAAAACAGGAAAGAGAAAACCTAAGCAGCAAATCCAACCCAACAAACTGGCCAGATTATAACTGTGTTGGAAAACCCCGTCTTTTATTATAGCTGGATCGCATGCTGCTCAGCACCATGGGAAACCAGAGTACAGAACACAGCAGTAGTAGGAAACGACCCTGCAGGGAGCAGCCTGCAAGCCAAATGGCTGCAGCCCAGAGAGGATAGCATGCAGGGGCAGTGAGGGATTCACTCCTGGAGGTCAGCTAATTGAACTCCAGGTCAGTCTTTGTCTGATGAAGATGAGCTTCTGCAGAAAGACAGAGCAGGCGATCCCGAAACTAAAGCCCATCTTGCTGCACACAGAAACAAGACACAAAAGCAGCATGAGCAACTCCATTCTGCCATCCCTCGGTGGCTGAATCTCTTACTTGGTGACATTTGCTCTCCTTTAACACAGCCAGTTGGGTGCCATGTGCATGCTACATCGTCACTGCATGAACAATCGCCACACTGAGTGCTAAAAGAAGCAGCTGAATAAAGAGAAAATAATTCTGGTAGCCTAGATGCTGCCCCCAGGCTACCCCCTACCACCCTCAGTGAGATAATGGGGCTGTGAGTGAGGTCCAGGGAGGGCTGATTTCACAGGGCTCAGGCAGTGCTGGCTTGCTCCTTCTGAAGGGGCTTGGCAGAGTACAAAGCAAGGGAATGAATCAGGGATTTCTCTGTCAGACCACACTCCTTCGTGCAGACTCTGACAATCTCCCTTCTCCCGGACCCTACGCAGAGGTCCAGTGAGCCCCACACCTCCTCCATCCCTCCTCAGTCCACAGAAGAAAAACACTAAGATGTTTCCATTGGCTTTTACATCATCTTTTTGTAGAGATTAATCTTCAGTTTCAACAATACATCTTTTGTGAAGCGCTCCCAGCAGAAACCTTAGACACCTTCCCTAAGATCTGTTTGCTTACAGAAGACGAGGTAGGATTTGTTTAAACCCGGCTAGATTAATGTCTTGCAGACATTAGTGAAGTGAGATTTAATCAGGTTATTGCTCTACATTTTCCAGGGAAATAAATCACACTTATTACTAGGCTGGAATAAGTTGCAAAGCCTGGGCTGAGAAAATTTAGGCTTTTTTGTTTTTCCTAGGGTGTGCAAATGGGTAACTAGAAAAACTGCTTCACTGCCATTGAACTTGGAGCTCAACAAAAGACCCTCAACAAAATGTAGGAAGGAAAAGAGAAAGAAAGCCATAATGGTTAGTGCCCTGCCTGTCAGGACCAGTCCCAACTCTTTTACTGAGATCTAATGCCACAGGCCCTGAATCAATACAGAACGCAGGCAGGAGCATTAAACAGTGTGAAATGCAGATTCCTGAGGTCCAAGTGGGATCCTCTCCTGTAACCGTGGAGATCCTACTCCTGCTCTGGGATATGATTCCATTAGAACTTGTGGGTGTCTCCCTGCATCAGACAGAAACTGTGGAATTAAACAACCTCTGCAAACCTTCTTTACCAGACTTAAATGAAAATCATGATGGTCTGTAGGTTCCAGAGTGTAGACATACCCTGCTGCAACACCTTCTGAGTTTGCAGCACATATTTAACAATGAACACGCAACTTCATTTTTTCTACTCACCCCAAAAATTTCTCCAAAGCAAGCCTGTCTAGAAAGAAAAAAAGAGCAGCTATTTTTGCAGACTTTTCATTTTAAAGCTGCTCCTTTTCTCATTTCACAAACAAAAAACGTTTGCTCTCAGCTGCACTAGCAGTACTTGCTTCAGTACAAATGCCAATATGATCAAAGCCACACATGAGCAACTGAGAAAGTTTGGAAATCAAGCTGCAAACATCCCCTCCTCTCCACTAACATCACAGCTACAGGTCCAACATAAGACAGCTGAAGTAAATGGAAACCTTTCTGTTATCTATAGGCACTGCATGCACCAAAGTGGCAAACAACCCCCTCAAACTTTATATCCATTTTCTATTGGACTTGATGATCTTAGAATCGCACAGAATCACAGAATTGTAGGGGTTGGAAGGGACCTCCAGAGATCATCGAGTCCAACCCCCTGCCAAAGCAGGTTCCCTACAGCAGGTCGCACAGGTAGGCATCCAGGCAGGTCTTGAACATCTCCAGAGAAGGAGACTCCACCACCTCCCTGGGCAGCCTGTTCCAGTGCTCCGTCACCTCACTGTAAAGAAGTTCTTGCACACATTTGTGTGGAACTTCCTATGCTGCAGTTTCCAGCCGTTTCCCCTTGTCCTGTCTCCACACACCGCTGAAAAGAGTCCGGCCTCACCATTCTGCCCCCCACACCTTAGATATTTATAGACCTGGATCAGGTCCCCTCTCAGCCTTCTTTTCTCAATGCTGAACAGACCCAGTTCACTCAGCCTTTCTTCATAGGAGAGATGCTCCAGGTCCTTCACCATCTTTGTGGCCCTCCGCTGGACTCTTTCTCTGTCTCTTTTGTACATGGGGAGCCCAGAACTGGACGCAGTACTCCAGATGAGGCCTTACCAGGGCAAAGTAGAGGGGGAGGATCACCTCCCTCGACCTGCTGGACACGCTCTTTTTAATGCACCCCAGTAAGCCATTGGCCTTTTTGGCCACAAGGGCACACTGCTGGCTCATGGACAACCTGTCGTCCACCAGGACACCCAGGTCCCTCTCCTCAGAGCTCCTCTCCAGCAGCTCATCTCTCAACCTGTACCGGTGCATGCAAATGCAAATCGTACAAATCTTAGAGGCCTTGTCCAATCTTAATAGTTCTGTGAGTCTACAGGAAGTTGTAGAGAGATGGGGGTTGGTCTCTTCTCCCATGTAACAGCAATAGGATGAGAGATAAAGGCCTTACGTTGTGTGTTGGGAAAAATTTATTCTCAGAAAGAATGGGGAGGCATTGGCACAGGCTGCCCAGGGAGGTGGTGGAATCACCATCCACGGGGGTTTTCAAGAACTGTGGAGATGTGGCACTGAGGGATGTCATTAGTGGGTATGGTGGGGATCGGCTGGGGCTGGACTAGATGATCTTAAATGTCTTTTCAACCTTAATGATTCCATGATTCTGAGATTATTACTGGGCTGTGCTAATACAGGTGAGACCAAATTACAGAAACACTGCCTGCAATCAGGTTTCAAATCATGCCACAGAGCTGCACAAAACACAATGGAAACAAGTCAACGTATTACTGAAGAACACAACCAAATATATCCTGCTTATTATACAGGAGAAAAGGAAACATTATGCAAGGCAGCACAGTTGCTTGTAAATACTCTCTTGCCAATGCTTTCCCTGGATAAATTAGTTCTCTGAACTGTGACAATATCACCATGAATCAGCTTGTCTATTCCAAGGTAAAGGCTATGATTCTGCTTTGTGTTCAATGGAAACTCTTTTCCCAGCCTTTTTCTTAGCTTCCTGCTTAGAAAGAATAGGCTCTCCAGAGACGATTTTGGATTTGGATCACAATCTTGCTCCCTTCAGATAACTAAAGGGAGGGCAGGAATACATTTAAAGTGGGCAGGAGTACATTTAAAGAAGCAGCTAGTAATTATTAGCTGAGTACTTACTGGCAGGATTTCCCCCTGCTGCTGTGCCAACTAAATGAGTCCTTGGTGATAATTATCAGGTAAAACTCACAAGCAAGGGGAGGTTCCCTCGTTAGAAACATCAGCAAGAAACAATGCAAAAGTGGGCGGGGGTGGCTGAAAAATGTGTTTGAGGGCTGCTTGACTTCTCTGTCCTCCACACACCCAAGTGGTTATACGTAATTGCTGGGCATTTTCTGAGGTACTCCTTGAAAGCTACAAAATCTGTTCCGCGCTTACAGTAGCATTTAAGTGAATGACCTTCATCTTTCTTCTAGCCAACCAAGAAGAACTGGAAAAGCATGCAGCACTTACTCTTTTGGAGGGTTGAGGTCTTCTGGACGAGCCTCAAAGAACCTGAAGACTTCATCACACTGTGAAATGTGAGGGGGAAGTCGAACCAGCGCCTGCAGAGGGAATCAAAAGGGAGGGAGAAGCACTTAGAAAAGCCAACTTAAAAACATGGCCTCAAGTATTTAAACTACCAAGCAAGAAGTAGCAAAACAATCTTGGCAGGGGGAAGGAAACAGAAAAGGAAAGCATCAGGTCCAGCTACTTACCTGAGAAGAAAGGGAATTGCACAACTTGACTGCAAATGTCAAGTAGGAAGTGATGAATTCAGATAAGTGATGGTACCTAGAGTTGGCCAGTGTCACCTTCTGCTACATGTCCAAGAGCAGGATTCAGATCACGTGAGCAAAAGCATTACAATGAAATGATTAAGTACTCTGTGGCAGGGACTTTGTGACAGGTTTGAACAGCACCTCAAGGCAATGTGGCTAGGGTTTAGAAGCTCTTAAGTCAATGCATACAAATGCAAGCAACGAAAATCTGCAGACTCAACACCTACTCATACAATGAATTAATGTTCCCCATAAAGCTTTCTGTTTAGCACTGTCAACATTTTTCTGTTTTAGCAGAGTTTGCTAGAAAACAAACAAAAGCACACAATTTGTTCCTAAATTAATAGGAAAGAAATTTGATTAATTGCCTGCAAAAAGAAAGAAAGAAAGAAAGAAAGAAAGAAAGAAAGAGAGAAAGAGAGA